>NC_091466.1:14295243-14410243 GCF_027789765.1 Dendropsophus ebraccatus | reverse complement strand
AGCAGGAGGAGTAGGGGAAGCTATTCTCTCTCTCTTTCGCAGGAGGAGTAGGACAGGCTCTTCTCTCTCTGGGGCAGGAGGAGTAGGACAGGCTCTTCTCTCTATGGGGCAGGGGGAGTAGGACAGGCTCTTCTCTCTCTGGGGCAGGAGGAGTAGGACAGGCTCTTCTCTCTATGGGGCAGGGGGAGTAGGACAGGCTCTTCTCTCTCTGGAGCATGAGGAGTAGGACAGGCTCTCCTCTCTCCTGAATACTGATTATTTAACCTGTTTCTTTTCCCCTTAGCTGCAGGAGCTGGGACATCCTCCCAAGGAGCTGGCCGGAGACTCGGTAAGTTTGTTTTTACTGTGAATGATTCCCATCTGACACCAGTATCTTCTATATAAAAGGCCGAGCTGCGTAACCTGGGCCTGATCCTGAGTAACCTCATCTTTTACTCCACTCTCCTCCAAAGCTGCATCCACAGTGCCCCCCCTTACCCTATTCCTTGCTGCTATGTACGTGGACTCAGACTGCAGCCGGGTATAAATAGATGATGGGTGTCGTTCCCCTTTAAGGCTCGTACACCCCCCTTGCTGTCTGTACTCCGTTGCTTTCTATTTGAGGGCTCTGGCGTGCTGTGTCGGAGACATCTGCTCTGCTGTGACCAGTTTTGGCTTCTTGGCTCAGCGCTGCAGCTTGTTTACTAACTCTACTTACAGCCTCAGCCCTGGGAGACAAGGGGGAACATAGGGGAGCGTTAACCCCCTGTGTGCCAGAGACTGCAGTCATAAGATCTGGGTGTTATGATCCAGGTCCAGCTGTAAGTTACTGCTGTTATCCTCCTCCCAAGCCGCCCGGGATCTGTTTGCTGGTATTTTGCCCTTTGCATTAGTCACATCTTGAGCTGCACCTCCCAATTCCATTGCAGCATTCACTACTATTATACTGCAGTCACATCCAGAGCAGCATTCCTAATTCTATACATTCACGAGCAGTGCTGATTTTATAGTCCGGTGACTCCAGAGCTGCATTCCCCTTCCTTACACCCCACTCACATACAAAGCTGTATTCACAACCCTTGTACTCCAGTCACTTCCAAAGCTGCATTCTCCCTTTTATTTTTTTTAGCCCAGTTTGATTTGTAGCAGCATTCACTATTCCTATACTGCAGTCCCATCCGGAGCAGCGTTCATGTTTCTTATACAGTACAGTCACATGTAAAGCTGCTCTTATAGTGGTCATACTCCAGTCACAGCCAGAGCAGTATTCATCATTCTTACACCCCATTCAAATACAGACCTGGTCTTATACTCTTTATACTCCAGTCCCATACAGAGCTGCATTCCTAATTTGAATATGTCCAGTTCCATAGCAGCTTTCACTATTATAATAATATAGTCACCTCCAGAGCAGCGTTCATAATGCATATACTCCAGTCATGTGGAACGCTGTATGCGAAACCTATCTGGAGTGGCATGTAATCATATACCGTTGTCAGATCAAGAGCTTTTTTATGCCATAGTCACCTCCTTTTATACCTCAGCGATGCGCTCATAGTTCAGCAGCAGTTTAGTTTCTTTTAAATCAACTGGAGTCAGAAAGTTATACAGATTTGTAAATTTTATTTAAAAATCTCTAGCCTTCCAGCTGCTGTATGTTCTGCAGTAAGTGGTGTATTCTTTCCAGTCTGACACACTGATCTCTGCTGCCACCTCTGTCCATGTCAGGAACTGCCCAGTGCAGCAGCAAATCCCCACAAAAAACCTCTCCTGCTATGAACAGTTCCTGACAAGGACAGAGGTGGCAGCAGAGAACACTGGAAAGAAGACACCACTTCCTACAGGACATACAGCAGCTGATAAGTACTGGAAGACTGGAGATTTTCAAATAGTAAATTACAAATCTGTATAACTTTATGACACCAGTTCATTTAAAGGGGTACTCCAGCGGGGGGCATTTTTTCCCTGGGACCGAGGAGGAGGTGGCTGAGGGAAATTACGTCCACTCACCTCCACGGTTCCAGCGACGGGTCTTGCGATGCGGGACCCGTCGCTGGAACTGTGGAGGTGAGTGGACGTAGTTTCCCTCAGCCACCTCCTCCCCGGTCCCAGAGAAATAATGCCCCCCTGCTGGACTACCCCTTTTAAAAACTTTTTTTTTTTTTTTTTTAAACCTCTGGTGTACTCCTTTATTGGAGAAATTTCTGTGAATGGATTTTGTTATATGGTGTCTTCTCTTGTACAGCCCCCTGGATTGAATTTCGATATGGACAGCATGAACCTAAACTCCGGAAGTGCCAGTGGCGAGCAGTGCCTGATCATGTGATCTAGAAATGCGATGGACAATTAGCATGTAGCGGGAGGCCGGCCTCCATTTTTGGCTGGGCAGTGGACTCTGTGGATAGGCTGTAGGGTGGATTCCTATGTGCACAACCTGTAACACCAGCGACCTCTCCCATTGGCTCTGAAACGCGTTGCCCGGGACAATCTCCCATTTTATCTGAGGCTGCCTTACTATACTTACTAATGTTACTGTCGGAGCTGATGACATGTGGCCCCTTCCCTGCCCCGGGGACTGAAATGCATGTAGCAAGGACAGTGCTGCCTGTACAAGTCATGTGACTACTGTATATTAACACTGATGTCAACCTAGAGCCCCGCCCCCGAGGTTCTCTAGTCGCTGTGAGTTAGAGGGTGCTCCTTATTGCCCGGCTGGTGGTAATGCTGCTATCAGTACACCTGAGGTGCGGAGTGCCCCCCTCACTGATAACAACAACAACAATGCGTTCTATACTGGTAATACTTTCATTACGGACCCAGTTTAAAGCATTGACCTGTACTCTCTTGAGGAAGGGGGGAAGGTGATCCTCTAACTCGGGGATGGGAAACCTTTGGTCTCCCGGCTGTTACAAAACTACAATTCCCCTCATACCTGGAAAGCTAAAGCTTTGGCTGTCCAAGGCATGATGGGATTTGTAGTTTTGCAACAGCTGGGGAGCTCTACCCTAAATGACGGTAGATAAAAATAATAAAATCAAATCCTGAAAATGAATGTGTTCTCTCTCTGTTCTTCTAGTCAGAACCCTTAATCTCGTATCTTCACCTGCATATTCAATTTAAAGGGGATCTCCTCTGTCAATGTGCCATGTTATTTGCAGGGGGTGCTTGCCCCATATGTTGTGGACTATACTGGTCTTTCATATGCATCTATGCATGGTCTCCTGTATATCTGGGCAGCCGGTATGAGGTAACACATACCCTGTTTCTCCAAAAAGAAATCTACCTTTATTTTGCAGGATTTTTGGAGTAGGTTTGCAATATAAGATGTACTCCAAATATAAGCCCTGAGCCGAAGGAGAATGGGCATACCGGAACTCCCAACCATCCGGGGGCAAAATCCGCTTACCTTATCCAGAGTCCTGCCTCCTGAGTCTGGGCTGAATCTACACATAAATTGGCTCATCTCTAACTGGTATACAGTATAGGGTATATGGTATAGGTAAAGGTATACTGCATAGGTTAAGGGTATACAGTATAGGTAACTGACAAAAAGTAAGTAGTGGAAATCAGCTCACCTCCCCGTATGTCTGTTAGGGTCTCAGCATATGCAGGAGGGTGCACGGTTCCTGGCGGTGGCTGTCCGTCGGCAGATAAATGGTTTGTGAATAGTGAGGTTCCGGCACTCCAAAAATCACAGATTTTTGGAGTGCCGGAACCTCACTATTCACAAACCAGTATAGGTAACTGTATACTCTATAGATTACAGGAATCTATATAGGTTACTCGTATACTGTATAGGTAACGGGTATACTATATAGGTTAACAATGAAAGAGAAAAGACGTCTTGCACTCACCCAAAAGTAGTGGAATCTTCAAATTTATTGTAGACAAGGGTGCACAGGCAGGGATGGGGGAAGATGATACGCGGGTACGTCTCAGCAGGCTGCCTCCTGAGACGTGCCCGTGTATCATCTTCCCTATTTCCTGCCTGTGCAACGTTGTCTTCAATAAATTTGAAGATTCCATTACTTTTGGGTGAGTGCAAGACGTCTTTTCTCTTTCATTGTCATTCATTTTCTTGCCTCGTCTGTTCACCACCCTAGGAGTCTGTTGAGTGCTTGCTATGTTCCTGTAATGCTCATGTGGAAGTGGTGCCAACCAGTTCTCTTTTTTTTGCCATACTATATAGGTTACTGGTATACGGTAAAGTTAACGGGTATACTATATAGGTTACTGGTATAGGTAACGGGTATACTATATAGGTTACTGGTATACGGTAAAGGTTACTGGTATACTATATAGGTTACTGGTATACGATAAAGGTAACTGGCATACGGTAAAGGTAACTGGTATACTATATAGGTTACTGGTATACGGTAAAGGTAACTGGTATACTATATAGTTTACTGGTATACGGTAAAGGTAATGGGTATACTATATAGTTTACTGGTATACGGTAAAGGTAACTGGTATACTATATAGGGTACTGGTATACAGTAAACGTAATGGGTATACTATATAGGTTACTGGTATACGGTAAAGGTAACGGGTACACTATATACTGTATTGGTAACCGGTATACTGTATAGTAAACAATTCTAGAAAGGCAAAAAAACGGATGAAAAAAATGAATGCATGTGTGTGCATTCGTTTTGATCCCTTTTTCTATTGAATTCCATTATTTAAAAAAAAACGGATCAAAACCGATGCACACATGCAACCGCTTTTTTTTTTTTTGCAAAAAAAAAATTGTTTGTAAAATTTTTTGGTCACAAAAAATATTTTTCAGGGTGCTCACTCCAACATAGTTATAGGAAAGTCTTTATGGGTAGAAAATATTAGCCTAGAGGGCACTCACTGTAAAAACTTAAACTTTATTGTAGACTTCTAAAGAACATCATTACAGGATTAGCAGTAGTGAGGATGCCAGTACTATAGAGCAGTACTCAACGCTGCCTCGTGAGTACTGGGGGCCTCACTACTGCTAATCAGGTATACTGTATAGGTAACTGGTATACTGTATAGGTTACTAGTATACTGTATAGGTTATGGTACATTTTTTTTTACACCTAAACAGCATGGAGAGATTTATCAAACATGGTGTAAAGTGAAACTGGCTCAGTTGCCACTAGCAACCAATCAGATTCCACCTTTCACTCCTCACAGACTCTTTGGAAAATGAAAGGTGGAATCTGATTGGTTGCTAGGGACAACTGAGCAAATCTAATTTTACACCATGTTTGATAAATCTCCCTCCATGAGTTTAAGGGTACAAACACACACAGCATATACGCTCCGTATTTACTGCTGCGATATGCAGCAGATTGGATCTAAATAACTGAACACAGCATCAAATCTGCTGCGTATTTGCTGCGTATCTGCTGCGTATACGGTGTGTGTGTTTGTACCCTTAAAAGAAAAAGCTGCTCCATGTAGTACAAGAAAGGTATTGAGCATAATGTGTGATTCTTGTTCATGGGGAAAAAAAAAAAAAATCTTCCCCAAAAATGTGCCCTAGGCCAGGGGTCCTCAACTGGCGGACCGCATCTGCCAGCTGTCCGGACCATGGCTGCGGCGCTGCTCCCTCGTAACGAGCGCTCATAGATACCGAGCGGCTGCAGCACTGACAGAGAGGAAGCCATTGTCTCCCTCCCTGTCAGTCACCTCTCACTGGCCGCAGCGGTCACAAGAGGCCGCGCTCCCCCTCTGGTGTCGGCGCCGAGTGACGTTCCTGCACTGGTGGGGAGTGCAGCCTCTAGTGACCGCTGCAGTGCCGCCACAGGAGGAAGAGAAGAGGACGTGTAGGACTTAGGTGAGTATACGTGTTTTTTTTTTTTAATGCTTTATGGGAGGGGGGGAGCGCACAAGGGAGCTATATACAGGGGAGGGAGCACAGGGGGCCTGTATACTGGCGTAGAGCACAGGGGGGCTATATACAGGGGGAGAGAGCACAGGGGGCCTTTATACTGGCGGAGAGCACAGGGGGGCTATATACAGGGGGAGAGATCACAGGGGGGGCTATATACTGGGAGAGAGCACAGGGGGGCTATATACAGAGGAGGGAGCACAGGGGGGCTATATACAGAGGAGGGAGCACAGGGGGGCTATATACTACAGGAGGAGAGTGCACAGGGGGGACTATATACTACTGGGGGACAGCGCACATTGGGCTATATACTACAGGGGGAGAGCGCACAGGGGGCTATATACTACAGGGGGAGAGCGTACAGGGAGGCTATATACTACTGGGGGAGAGCCACAGGGGTGCTATATACTACTGGGGGAGAGCGCACAGGGGGGCTATATACTACTAAGGCAGTCATCCCCTTTGTACCTAATTTTAAAGGGCTGGTGAGAGAGAGAAAATGACAGTTTTCCCACTAATAAGCATCAATTCTGTATGTAAATAGTTCAACAACGTTTGTGAAAAGTAACAAAACACCTGACAAAAGAGCCTGGTAAGTGGACCTTCACTAAAAGTTGTTGAGTACCCCTGCTCTAGGCTTTTTTTCTTACTGTGCTATTTTCAGAGAAACACGGCAGTATGGATAGAGGCTGGGGTACAGGTCGCCTTATATACAGCCATCATGTGGTACATGGATCAAATACATGGATATGGGATGGATAAATCAGTATACAGTGGTGCCTTGGATTAGGAGCATAATTCGTTCCAGGACCGCACTTCCACTCTTCCACTCTTCCAAATCCACTCTTCAACCAAAGCAAATTTTCCCATAAGAAATCATAGAAATGCAGACAATTGGTTTCACACCCCAAAAATAATGATTTATTATTCTGAATAACATGTAAGGCTATGTTCACACAACGTATGAGACCGGCCGTTCTGTGACCCCGGACGGTCTTTCCGGCCGCAGAGCTCTGATGCGGGCGCATCAGTGCGCGCCCGCATCAGAGCTTCCCATAGCCCACAGTGAAGCGAGCGGCCGGAGCCATTCGCTTCACTGTGTGAACTGACAGGGCTTTCTGAGGCCGGAAATTACTAAATTCCAGCCGCAGAAAACTGACATGTCAGTTTTTTCCGGCGGCGTACGGGATCCCGGCCGGAGCGCATACGATGTTTGTACGCTCCGGCCGGGATCCCACTGCAAATAAGGCATTGTTCCACACCGCAAAACTATAGCCGTAGTTCTGCGGCGAGAACTATGGCCGTAGTTTTACGTTGTGTGAACATAGCCTAAAACAGATGAAACAAACATCCAGAAACAGCAGAATATGTGATATTATAAGTTACTGTACAGTAATGGAGAGTATGGGAAACACAAGGGCGGACAGAGACTGCAGGGAGCATGAAGGAATGAGCAGGGCAGATGTGGGCACATACATGCAGCACTCTCTGTCCGGGGAGAGAGGGGTTACAGCTGTGGAGAGATTACCTCCACAGTCCTGTCCCCTGATGTAAGCCCCAGCCTGAGGTGGATCTGCTATGATTTGGAAGGTGAGGGAGACTTCCTGGGTCAGAGTACAGTGCTGTAGACCCCGCTATGCAGACCATGCCCCTACCCCACTCGCCCTCCCACCTAGTAGGGAGCTCTTACACCAAAGCAATGCTCTTAAACCAAGTCACAATTTTGAAAAACTGGGAGCTCTTAAACCAAGTTACTCTTAAACCAAGGTACCACTGTATGTCTTTCTGCTGTACAACAATGTTTTTGGGTGAAGGGGGAACAAAGAGTAGTGTGTTTTGAAGGGGAGGCATATAGTGGTGCGCACAGCTAAGGAAGGTGGAGGATCCTACGTAACATTACATCCCTATCCCCATGGATTGTATGTAAGGCCCAGGAGAGGCGGCAGCCTGTGCCCAGTACAGCAGCGAGCAGCGTGTCAGTGGTTGGCAATAAAACCTGAAACCTTCTATAGCTGTTTCCTTTATCATCTCCACCACCAGCACTGGGGATTTCTAGAATGTTCCACCAGTGATGTCATTCCTGGACTGGAAGCCACCGAGACACTCTCTACCAGATATTATACTATAACAGCAGTGACATCCCACATTTATGGGGCAATGTGAAGGTCACTGGAGTTCCCCTTTAACCTGAGCAGTATTTGTATTGTGATTTGCTCCTTATTACTAGGATTATATGGGGACGGTAATCTCTATGTGAATTGTTCACCTATTACCAGAGGGTTCTGAGAAGCAGAAGTGACAGCTACCACTTGTCTCATCGCTCATCATAGAAGGGGAAGTTTCGGCTTGTCTATACATCTGGGAATTCCTAGTCTTGTGTATATTACCGAGTGCTCCTTCCAGTTGTAGTGAGGGCCCGAAATGTTGCTAAAAGTCCGAATATGGAGGAAAAACCCCCGGACTCGTCTGTATTTTCCAGTACAAGATGTGCAGATCTTTATGTATATCCTCTATGAGATCCTCCTATAGCAGGGATGGGGAACCATGGGCGCTCTAACTGTTGGAAAACTACAATTCCCATCATGCCTGGACGATTAACGTTCTGTGTAATTACAGGCAACGATCGAAAAATCGTTCGTATGTCGTTGATCGTTGATTTGGAGCCGTATTCCACCGGACGATTATCGTTCGCATAATCGTTAACGATTAACTATATCAAACGACCGCTATTGCGAAAGACCTGAAAACGTTCACTCATTTCCATGAAACGATAATCGTTACTTATGATCGTATTTGCGATAGTTTTTTCTTCGCTATTGCGTTCGTAACTACTGCGAACAACCGAATGACGTCTTCCACCGTCCTATTCCACCAGACGATTATCGTTCAGATTATCGTTAAATCGTTCGAATCTAAACGATAATCGTTCGGTTGAAATGCAGTTAACGATTAACGACCGAACGAGAAATCGTTGATCGCTTTATAAGACCTGGACCTATTTTTATCGTTGCTCGTTCGCAAAACGTTCACAAATCGTTCGCATTAAATAAGATGTTGTTCGGTCGTTCGCAGTAGATACGAACGCAATAGCGAAGAAAAAACGATCGCACATACGATCATAAGTAATGATTATCGTTCCATGGAAATGAGTGAACGTTTTCAGGTCTTTCGCAATAGCGGTCGTTTCAGATCGTTAATCGTTATTATGCGAACGATAATCGTTTTGAAGGAATAGGGCCCTTATTCAATGCGAACGATTTGCGAACGTTTTGCGAACGAGCAACGATAAAAATAGGTCCAGGTCTTATAAAGCGATCAACGATTTCTCGTTCGGTCGTTAATCGTTAACTGCTATTCAAACGAACGATTATTGTTTAGATTTGAATGATTTAACGATAATCTGAACTATAATCGGCCGGTGGAATAGGGCTCTTAGATCTGAACCTGAAATTATCGTTAATCGTTTGCTAATTGTTCGCTAATCGTTCGCTGTAATTCCACGTTCGTTCGCGCAAGTTCTGCATTTTATCACTAATCGTTCAGTGTAATTGCACATTGTCCATTGTTTTGCTGGGATCAGAAGGAATAAACGGTCATAGGAACGATCGTAACTAACGATTATCGTTCTGTGTAATATGGTGAATGATTTCAGGTTAATGATAAACAATCTCGTTTGCGATCATTAATCGTTAGTCATTAATCATTAAAAATTGCTCAGTGTACTAGGACCCTAAGTCAAAGCTTGTTGTGTGTAGTTTCCAGGCACAACTGATACCATGTCATACTAGCAAAAGTGGGGAGGAGCCATTGAAGAGGACTTGCTGGGAAACAGCTGGGAGTAGTAGTATATGCATAAAGATCCACAGGGAAGTAAGTAAATGGGGGCTCATATGGCAACATGGAGATGTGCAATCTGCCAGCAGAAGGCCGGTCCCATCTGGTAACATAGATGGTGGTAATCCTTCCGGCAGCTATAGGTACAGCATTAATGTGTTTAGACACGAGTGCTAGGACTTGGTGGTGTTTTACTGGCAGCTATTGGTGGATTTGTGATATCTTTGGTAACCCAGCAGGTGCTGATACAGTGATGATAGCTGCACAATGATGCTGGGATCATACACATAGTTATTCTGCAGTGATGCACAAGTTCTCATCACTCCATCTCTCCTCACATAGCGCAGCACTCCATCCCTCCTCACATAGCGCAGCACTCCTTCCCTCCTCACAGAGCGCAGCACTCCATCCCTCCTCACATAGCGCAGCACTCCTTCCCTCCTCACAGAGCGCAGCACTCCATCCCTCCTCACAGAGCGCAGCACTCCATCCCTCCTCACATAGCGCAGCACTCCATCCCTCCTCACAGAGCGCAGCACTCCATCCCTCCTCACATAGCGCAGCACTCCTTCCCTCCTCACATAGCGCAGCACTCCGGCCCTCCTCACATAGCGCAGCACTCCATCCCTCCTCACATAGCGCAGCACTCCATCCCTCCTCACAGAGCGCAGCACTCCATCCCTCCTCACAGAACGCAGCACTCCGGCCCTCCTCATATAGCGCAGCACTCCATCCCTTCTCACATAGCGCAGCACTCCATCCCTCCTCACAGAGCGCAGCACTCCATCCCTCCTCACAGAACGCAGCACTCCGGCCCTCCTCACATAGCGCAGCACTCCGGCCCTCCTCACATAGCGCAGCACTCCATCCCTCCTCACATAGCGCAGCACTCCATCCCTCCTCACAGAGCGCAGCACTCCATCCCTACTCACATAGCGCAGCACTCCATCCCTCCTCACAGAGCGCAGCACTCTATCCCTCCTCACAGAGCGCAGCACTCTATCCCTCCTCACATAGCGCATTACTCTATCCCTCCTCACATAGCGCAGCACTCCATCCCTCCTCACAGAGCGCAGCACTCCATCCCTCCTCACAGAGCGCAGCACTCTATCCCTCCCCACAGAGCGCAGCACTCTATCCCTCCTCACATAGCGCAGCACTCCATCCCTCCTCACAAAGCGCAGCACTCCATCCCTCCTCACAGAGCGCAGCACTCCGGCCCTCCTCACATAGCGCAGCATTCCGGCCCTCCTCACATAGTGCAGCACTTCATCCCTCCTCACAAAGCGCAGCACTCCATCCCTCCTCACATAGCGCAGCACTCCATCCCTCCTCACATAGCGCAGCACTCCATCCCTCCTCACATAGCGCAGCACTCCATCCCTCCTCACATAACGCAGCACTCCGGCCCTCCTCAAATAGCGCTCCATCTCTCCTCACATAGCGCAACACTCCATCCCTCCTCACATAGCGCAGCACTCCATCCCTCCTCACAGAGCGCAGCACTCCATCCCCCCTCACATAGCGCAGCACTCCATCCCTCCTCACATAGCGCAGCACTCCATCCCTCCTCACATAGCGCAGCACTCCATCCCTCCTCACATAACGCAGCACTCCGGCCCTCCTCAAATAGCGCTCCATCTCTCCTCACATAGCGCAACACTCCATCCCTCCTCACATCGGGGTGAGGTATATAGCAGTATATATTCCAGGTGAGGTGTATACAGCAGTGTATATATTTCGGGTGAGGTGGGCGCAGGAGGCAGGCCGGGTGAGGTGTATACAGCAGTGTATATATTCCGGGTGAGGTGAATATAGCAGTATATATTCTGGGTGAGGTGTATATAGCAGTATATATTCCGGGAGAGGTGGGCGCAGGAGGCAGGCCGGGTGAGGTATATACAGCAGTGTATATATTGCAGGTGAGGTGTATATATTCCGGGTGAGGTGGGCGCAGGAGGCAGCCGGGGTGAGGTATATAGCAGTGTATATATTCCGGGTGAGGTGTATATAGCAGTATATATTTCGGATGAGGTGTATACAGCAGTGTATATATTCCGGGTGAGGTATATAGCAGTGTATATATTCCGGGTGAGGTGGGCGCAAGAGGCAGGCCGGGTGAGGTATAAAGCAGTGTATATATTCTGGGTGAGGTGTATACAGCAGTATATATTCCGGGTGAGGTGTATATAGTTGTATATATTCCAGGTGAGGTGGGCGCATGAGGCAGGCTGGGTGAGGTGCATACAGAAGTGTATATATTCCGGGTGAGGTATATAGCAGTATATAGTTCGGGTGAGGTGTATACAGCAGTGTATATATTCCGGGTGAGGTATATAGCAGTGTATATATTCCGGGTGAGGTATATAGCAGTGTATGTACTCCGGGTGAGGTATATAGCAGTGTATATACTCCGAGTGAGGTATATAGCAGGAGGCAGGCCGGGTGAGGTGTATATAGCAGTATATACTCCGGGTGAGGTATATAGCAGGAGGCAGGCCGGGTGAGGTGTATATAGCAGTGTATATATTCCGGGTGAGGTATATAGCAGTACAGTGGTACCTTGGTTTAAGAGTAACTTGGTTTAAGAGCGTTTTGCAAGAAGAGCTCACAGTTTTTCAAAATTGTGACTTGGTTTAAGAGCATTGCTTTGGTTTAAGAGCTCCTGGTATTGGGTGGGAGCGTGAGTGGGGGAGGGGCATGGCCTGCATAGCGGTGTCTGCAGCACAGTACTCTGACCCAGGAAGTCTCTCTCACCTTCCATATCATAGCAGATCCACTTCAGGCTGGGGCTTGCATCAGGGGACAGGACTGTGGGGGTAATCTCTTTATAGCTTTAACCCCTCTCTCCCCGGACAGAGAGCGCTTCTATACTGTGTCCACATCTGCCCTGCTCATTCCTTCATGCTCCCTGCAGTCTCTATCAGTCCTTGTGTTTCCCATCCTCTCCATTCCTGCTATAATGTGCTTGCACTCACACTCAGCTATACACACTGCTGCTATAATGTGCTTGCACTCACACTCAGCTATACACACTACTGCTATAATGTGCTTGCACTCACACTCAGCTATACACACTGCTGCTATAATGTGCTTGCACTCACACTCAGCTATACACACTACTGCTATAATGATTATAAAATGATTTTTGGGGTGTGGAACCAATTGTCTACATTTCAATGATTTCTTATGGGAAAATTTGCTTTGGTATAAGAGTGGATTTGGATAACAAGCACGGTCCCGGAACGAATTATGCTCGTAATCCAAGGCACTACTGTATATAGTCCGAGTGAGGTGTATAGCAGGAGGCAGGCCGGGTGAGGTGTATATAGCAGTGTATATATTCCGGGTGAGGTATATAGCAGTATATACTCCGGGTGAGGTGCATATAGCAGTATATACTCCGGGTGAGGTGTATATACCCCGGGTGAGGTGTATATAGCAGGAGGCAGGCCGGGTGAGGTATATAGCAGTGTATATATTCCGGGTGAGGTATATAGCAGTATATAGTCCGGGTGAGGTGTATATACCCCGGGTGAGGTGTATATAGCAGGAGGGAGGCCGGGTGAGGTATATATAGCAGTATATATTCCGGGTAAGGTATACAGCAGTATATACTCCGGGTGAGGTGTATATAGCAGGAGGGAGGCCGGGTGAGGTGTATATAGCAGTGTATATATTCCGGGTGAGGTATACAGCAGTATATACTCCGGGTGAGGTGTATATAGCAGGAGGGAGGCCGGGTGAGGTGTATATAGCAGTGTATATATTCCGGGTGAGGTATATAGCAGTATATACCCCGGGTGAGGTGTATATAGCAGGAGGCAGGCCGGGTGAGGTGTATATAGCAGTGTATATACCCCGGGTGAGGTGTATATAGCAGGAGGCAGGCCGGGTGAGGTGTATATAGCAGTGTATATACCCCGGGTGAGGTGTATATAGCAGGAGGCAGGCCGGGTGAGGTGTATATAGCAGTGTATATATTCCGGGTGAGGTATACAGCAGTATATACTCCGGGTGAGGTGTATATAGCAGGAGGGAGGCCGGGTGAGGTGTATATAGCAGTATATACCCCGGGTGAGGTGTATATAGCAGGAGGCAGGCCGGGTGAGGTGTATATAGCAGTGTATATATTCCGGGTGAGGTATACAGCAGTATATACTCCGGGTGAGGTGTATATAGCAGGAGGGAGGCCGGGTGAGGTGTATATAGCAGTATATACCCCGGGTGAGGTGTATATAGCAGGAGGCAGGCCGGGTGAGGTGTATATAGCAGTGTATATATTCCGGGTGAGGTGTATATAGCAGTATATACCCCGGGTGAGGTGTATATAGCAGTGTATATATTCCGGGTGAGGTGTATATAGCAGTATATACCCCGGGTGAGGTGTATATAGCAGGAGGGAGGCCCGGTGAGGTGTATATAGCAGTGTATATATTCCGGGTGAGGTATATAGCAGTATATACCCCGGGTGAGGTGTATATAGCAGGAGGCAGGCCGGGTGAGGTGTATATAACAGTGTATATATTCCGGGTGAGATATATAGCAGTATATACCCCGGGTGAGGTGTATATAGCAGGAGGCAGGCCGGGTGAGGTGTATATAGCAGTGTATATATTCCGGGTGAGGTATATAGCAGTATATACCCCGGGTGAGGTGTATATAGCAGGAGGCAGGCCGGGTGAGGTGTATATAGCAGTGTATATATTCCGGGTGAGGTGTATAGCAGTATATACCCCGGGTGAGGGGTGTATAGCAGTATATACCCCGGGTGAGGTGTATATAGCAGTGTATATATTCCGGGTGAGGTGTATAGCAGTATATACCCCGGGTGAGGTGTATATAGCAGTGTATATATTCCGGGTGAGGTATATAGCAGTATATACCCCGGCTGAGGTGTATATAGCAGGAGGCAGGCCGGGTGAGGTATATAGCAGTATATACCCCGGCTGAGGTGTATATAGCAGGAGGCAGGCCGGGTGAGGTGTATATAGCAGTGTATATATTCCGGGTGAGGTATATAGCAGTATATACTCCGGGTGAGGTGTATATAGCAGGAGGGAGGCCGGGTGAGGTATATATAGCAGTATATATTCCGGGTGAGGTATATAGCAGTATATACTCCGGGTGAGGTGTATATAGCAGGAGGCAGGCCGGGTGAGGTGTATATAGCAGTGTATATATTCCGGGTGAGGTGTATAGCAGTATATACCCCGGGTGAGGTGTATAGCAGGAGGCAGGCCGGGTGAGGTGTATATAGCAGTGTATATATTCCGGGTGAGGTATACAGCAGTATATACTCCGGGTGAGGTGTATATAGCAGGAGGGAGGCCGGGTGAGGTATATATAGCAGTATATATTCCGGGTGAGGTATATAGCAGGAGGCAGGCCGGGTGAGGTGTATATAGCAGTGTATATATTCCGGGTGAGGTATATAGCAGTATATACCCCGGGTGAGGTATATAGCAGTATATACCCCGGCTGAGGTGTATATAGCAGGAGGCAGGCCGGCCGGTGTCGCGCAGGTTTGGCCGTCAGTCGGGGGAGGAGCCGGGCAGGACATGGCTGCAGCTGATCGGATGAGCTGAGTCTCCCCCTCCTGTCTCGGGCCTGGGATATCACTGAGCTCCGACACTACAGCCCGGGGATCCGGATTATCGCCCTCCCGGGCCCCAAGACGCGGACGCAGAGCCCGGGGAGCACCGCGGCCTAGTGCAGCCTCGGAGTGTCCTGCGCTCCCCGCCCGGTCCGGGCCTCCCCCCCGGGCAGCGCACGCAGCACAGACGTCTGCAGGCCGAGGACCGGAGCGCTGCTGCACGGTGACCGCTCTGCCCCATCCCCCGCCTGTCACTGCCGGGAACCGGCCTGTCATGTCTCCCCCACCCCCGTGTTTACATCGTGTGTATACAGATCCCCCCCCCCCCCGTGTGTATATATACAGACCTGTCCCCCCCTGTGTGTGTATATACAGACCTGTCTCCCCCCCCCCCCGTGTGTATATATACAGACCTGTCCCCCCCTGTGTGTGTATATACAGACCTGTCCCCCCCTGTGTGTGTATATACAGACCTGTCCCCCCCTGTGTGTGTATATACAGACCTGTCCCCCCCATGTGTATATACAGACCTGTCCCCCCCCGTGTGTATATACAGACCTGTCCCCCCCGTGTGTGTATATACAGACCTGTCCCCCCCGTGTGTGTGTATATACAGACCTGTCCCCCCCCCCCCCGTGTGTGTATATACAGACCTGTCCCCCCCTGTGTGTGTATATACAGACCTGTCCCCCCCGTGTGTGTGTATATACAGACCTGTCCCCCCCCCCCCGTGTGTGTATATACAGACCTGTCCCCCCCCCGTGTGTGTATATACAGACCTGTCCCCCCCCCTGTGTGTGTATATACAGACCTGTCCCCCCCTGTGTGTATATACAGACCTGTCCCCCCCCCCCCGTGTGTGTGTATATACAGACCTGTCCCCCCCGTGTGTATATATACAGACCTGTCCCC
The DNA here is from genome assembly GCF_027789765.1 of Dendropsophus ebraccatus. Classification (NCBI taxonomy): domain Eukaryota; kingdom Metazoa; phylum Chordata; class Amphibia; order Anura; family Hylidae; genus Dendropsophus; species Dendropsophus ebraccatus. The sequence continues at coordinate 14,394,056 of NC_091466.1, read as the reverse complement.
CCCCCCCCCCGTGTGTGTATATACAGACCTGTCCCCCCTCCCCGTGTGTATATATACAGACCTGTCCCCCCACCCGTGTGTGTATATACAGACCTGTCCCCCCCGTGTGTGTGTATATACAGACCTGTCCCCCCCCCCGTGTGTGTGTATATACAGACCTGTCCCCCCCCCGTGTGTGTGTATATACAGACCTGTCCCCCCCCCGTGTGTGTGTATATACAGACCTGTCCCCCCCCCCCCTCCCTGTGTGTGTATATACAGACCTGTCCCCCCACCCGTGTGTGTATATACAGACCTGTCCCCCCCGTGTGTATATATACAGACCTGTCCCCCCCCCCCCGTGTGTGTGTATATACAGACCTGTCCCCCCCGTGTGTATATATACAGACCTGTCCCCCCCCCGTGTGTGTATATACAGACCTGTCCCCCCTCCCTGTGTGTATATATACAGACCTGTCCCCCCACCCGTGTGTGTATATACAGACCTGTCCCCCCCGTGTGTGGGTATATACAGACCTGTCCCCCCACCCGTGTGTGTATATACAGACCTGTCCCCCCCCGTGTGTGTGTATATACAGACCTGTCCCCCCCCGTGTGTGTGTATATACAGACCTGTCCCCCCCCCCCCCTCCCTGTGTGTGTATATACAGACCTGTCCCCCCACCCGTGTGTGTATATACAGACCTGTCCCCCCCGTGTGTATATATACAGACCTGTCCCCCCCCCGTGTGTGTGTATATACAGACCTGTCCCCCCACCCGTGTGTATATACAGACCTGTCCCCCCTCCCCGTGTGTGTATATACAGACCTGTCCCCCCTCCCCGTGTGTGTATATACAGACCTGTCCCCCCTCCCCGTGTGTGTATATACAGACCTGTCCCCCCTCCCCGTGTGTGTATATACAGACCTGTCCCCCCTCCCCGTGTGTATATATACAGACCTGTCCCCCCTCCCCGTGTGTATATATACAGACCTGTCCCCCCTCCCCGTGTGTATATATACAGACCTGTCCCCCCCCACCCGTGTGTATATACAGACCTGTCCCCCCACCCGTGTGTGTGTGTATATACAGACCTGTCCCCCCCCCCCCTATGTGTGTATATACAGACCTGTCCCCCCCCTGTGTGTGTATATACAGACCTGTCCCCCCCTGTGTGTGTATATACAGACCTGTCCCCCCACCCGTGTGTGTGTGTATATACAGACCTGTCCCCCCTCCCCGTGTGTATATATACAGACCTGTCCCCCCCCGTGTGTGTATATACAGACCTGTCCCCCCCCCGTGTGTATATATACAGACCTGTCCCCCCTCCCCGTGTGTATATATACAGACCTGTCCCCCCCGTGTGTGTATATACAGACCTGTCCCCCCACCCGTGTGTGTGTATATACAGACCTGTCCCCCCCCCGTGTGTGTATATACAGACCTGTCCCCCCTCCCCGTGTGTGTGTATATACAGACCTGTCCCCTCTCCCCGTGTGTATATATACAGACCTGTCCCCCCCTGTGTGTGTATATACAGACCTGTCCCCCCCCACCCGTGTGTGTGTATATACAGACCTGTCCCCCCCCCCGTGTGTGTGTGTGTGTATATATATACAGACCTGTCCCCCCACCCGTGTGTGTATATACAGACCTGTCCCCACCCGTGTGTGTATATATACAGACCTGCCCCCCCCCGTGTGTATATATACAGACCTGCCCCCCCCCCCCTTGTGTGTGTATACAGACCTGCCCCCCCCCCCTTGTGTGTGTATACAGACCTGCCCCCCACCCGTGTGTGTGTATACAGACCTGCCCCCCCGTGTGTGTGTATACAGACCTGCCCCCCCGTGTGTGTGTATACAGACCTGCCCCCCCGTGTGTGTGTATACAGACCTGCCCCCCCCCACCCGTGTGTGTATATACAGACCTGCCCCCCCACCCGTGTGTGTATATACAGACCTGCCCCCCCCACCCGTGTGTGTATATACAGACCTGCCCCCCCACCCGTGTGTGTATATACAGACCTATCCCCTCCTCCCCGTGTGTATATACAGACCTGCCCCCCCCACCCGTGTGTGTATATACAGACCTATCCCCTCCTCCCCGTGTGTATATACAGACCTGTCCCCCCCCCCGTGTGTGTATATACAGACCTGTCCCCCCGTGTGTATATACAGACCTGTCCCCCCACCTGTGTGTGTGTATATACAGACCTGCCCCCCCCCGTGTGTGTATACAGGCCTGTCCCCCCCCCACCCATGTGTATATACAGACCTGCCCCCGCCGTGTGTGTATACAGACCTGTCCCCCCCCACCCATGTGTATATACAGACCTGCCCCCCGTGTGTGTGTATACAGACCTGCCCCCCCCACCCGTGTGTGTGTATACAGACCTGTCCCCCCACCCGTGTGTGTATACAGACCCGCCCCCCCCCGTGTGTGTGTATACAGACCTGCCCCCCCTCCCCGTGTGTGTGTATACAGACCTGCCCCCCCTCCCCGTGTGTGTGTATACAGACCTGCCCCCCCTCCCCGTGTGTGTGTATACAGACCTGCCTCCCCCCCTGTGTGTATATACAGACCTGCCTCCCCCCCTGTGTGTATATACAGACCTGCCCCCCCCCCTGTGTGTATATACAGACCTGCCCCCCCCCTGTGTGTATATACAGACCTGCCCCCCCCTGTGTGTATATACAGACCTGCCCCCCCCGTGTGTATATACAGACCTGTCCCCCCTCCCCGTGTGTATATATACAGACCTGTCCCCCCCTGTGTGTATATACAGACCTGTCCCCCCTCCCCCGTGTGTGCATATACAGACCTGCCACCCCCTCCCCGTGTGTATATACAGACGCCCTCCTTCGTCCCCGTATGTGTATATAGAGACCTTTCGTCGTGTGTGTGTGTGTATATATATATATATATATATATATATATATATATATATATATATATATATATATATATATATATATATATGTATGTATGTAAAAATAACCTGCCCCCTGTGTGTACAAAATGTTTATATGGGGGTCCCCTCCTACTCTGTATATATTGTTGTCCCTTCCTCCCCTATACACTGTATATGTGGGGGTCCCTTCCTGCTCTATACTGTGTGTATATGGGGGGGGTCTTTTCCTCCTCTGTCCTGTGTATATATGGGGGTCCCCTCCTCCGCCTCCTCTTTCCTGTGTGTGTATATATAGGGGGTCCCCTCCTACTCTGTACTGTGTATATATGGGGTTCCCCTCCTCTGTACTGTGTATATATGGGGGTTCCCCTCCTCTGTACTGTGTATATGTGGGGGTCCCTTCCCCCTCTGTCCTGTGTGTATATATAGGGGGTCCCCTCCTCCTCCTCTGTATTGTGTGTGTGTATATATGGGGGGGTCCCTTCCTCCTCTGTCCTGTGTATATAAGGGGGTCCCCTCCTCCTCCTCCTCTGTCCTGTGTGTATATATAGGGGGTCCCCTCCTATTCTGTACTGTGTATATATGGGGGTTCCCCTCCTCTGTACTGTGTATATGTGGGGGGTCCCTTCCCCCTCTGTATGTGTATATATATATACACACACACACACGACAGGAGGAGGAGGAAGGGACCCCCATATATACACAATACAGAGGAGGAGGGGACCCCCATATATACACAATACAGAGGAGGAGGGGACCCCCATATATACATAGTACAGAATAGGAGGGGACCCCCTATATATACACACAGGACAGAGGAGAAGGGGACCCCCATATATACACAATACAGAGGAGGAAGTGACCCCCATATATACACAGTACAGAGGGGGAAGGAACCCCCCATATATACACAGGACAGAGGAGGAAGGAACCCCCCATATATGCACAGTACAGAGGAGGAGCAGTACCCCCATATACACAGGACAGAGGAGGAGGGGACCCCCATATATACACAGGACAGAGGAGGAAGGGACCCCCCATATATACACAGGACAGAGGAGGAGGGGACCCCCCATATATACACAGGACAGAGGAGGAGGGGACCCCCCATATATACACAGGACAGAGGAGGAGGGGACCCCCCATATATACACAGGACAGAGGAGGAGGGGACCCCCCATATATACACAGGACAGAGGAGGAGGGGACCCCCCATATATACACAGGACAGAGGAGGAGGGGACCCCCCATATATACACAGGACAGAGGAGGAAGGGACCCCCCCATATATACACAGGACAGAGGAGGAGGGGACCCCCCATATATACGCAATGTCCCTTCCTCTGTCCTGTGTATATATTGGGGGGGGGGGGGTCCCCTCCTCCTCTGTACTGTGTGTGTATATATAGGGGGTCCCCTCCTCCTCTGTACTGTGTGTGTATATATAGGGGGTCCCCTCCTCCTCTGTACTGTGTGTGTATATATAGGGGGTCCCCTCCTCCTCTGTCCTGTGTGTGTGTGTGTATATATATATATATATATATATATATATATATATATATATATATATATATATATATATATATATATATATATATATATATATATATATATATATGGGGTCCCCCTCCTCCTCTGTATATATATAGGGGGTCCCCCTCCTCCTCTGTCCTGTGTATACGGGGTAACGCTGTGTAACGCCCATCCTCATCCGTCCTTCTCTCCCTGCAGATTTTCTGCACTTTGTTCCCGCTGAGCCCGGGAAGTCATCATGTCGTTCAGTGGAGAAATGGCCGAAGGAAAAACAGATCTAACAAATGGTGAGTCTGCTGAACTCCAAGGGGTTGTGTCACCGAGAAACCGAGGTCCATAGTGATGCATCATGGGAAATATAACAGATTTCATATATACACGCATTTCTTCCAATGTCTGAGAGATATAGGCCCGCTAATCCCCCCCCATCTGCCTGGATTGTTCCATAACCGGTTGCCCTTGGTTACAGCCGCCCAGGCATCCCCTAGGTTGCGTCACACATGCTCAGTACAGTCATAGTCACATGACCTGTCCCATTAGTACTGGCAGTTGGTTTTCTCTTCACATGCAGCAAGGGGGATTATGGGAAAGTGTCTGCACTGTTGCCTGGCAACAGCAGGGTCACAGGTCAAAGGGGAAACCAGGAAGTAATCCAATGTAAAGAGAAGAAAACCGGTACGGGGATGTAAGACACTTTATAAAAAACAGCACGCTTGTTCTCATATATATATATATATATATATATATATATATATATATATATATATATATATATATATATATATATATATATTCTCACACCTAATGACCACGTTCTTGCTTTACGTGTAGAGACGTGCTCCAGAGCTCACTCCATACCTGCTTGCTGCTACCGGCAGATGACCCCCACCATAAGCCACCAGGACAGGAGATAAGACTGATCCCAGCTGTTTAACCCCTGAGATGCTGTGGTCAATGTGGCTCTTGAACGGCCTTAGATTTTAACCCTTGGTTTCTTTGACTGCGATTTGTCCGCTCCTGTACTGTTCCACAGTCATAGATATACCATACCGTCTAGAGAGAGTGAAAGTATGGCACAATACATCAGCATTACAGAGAACTGTATAGGGCATGGAAAAATCTAAACGGTACATGTGGTATGGCTGTAATATTATTGTGCAGGAGATGCAGAGGAGGAAGGTATGTCTCTTGCCTTCCTCCTCTTTGCTGTTCCTGTGCTGTTAGCAGTGTAATCCTCTGTCCAGAGCACTTTTAGGAGCACTGACCCGCCCCCATTGCTTTAGCAGGCCCAATCCTTCTAATGATAATCAATGGTTTGGCACTCTGGGGTAGGACAGTGCTCCTAACCATGGATTACACTGTTAACAGCCCTGGAACAGCACTGAGGATGAAGGTAAGAGACATACCTTCCTCCTCGGCACTCCTTGTGCAATAGGGACATGTAAGTATAGTTCCCCTTTAAAGTTTAGCTGTCGTTTGAATGTCAGAAATCAATAGTGCAAGCGATTTTAAGAATAGGTTTAGGTTTTATTAAACAAGAGTTTACTTCTGTACTCAGAAGGCTGTTTTCCTACCTCTCCCCACTTGAGAAGAAGCAAGATTTCTGTGTCGATTATGGTCTATGGAGGGGGTAGGAGGGGGAGCTGAAAGACAAGGAAACATCCTGTGTGTAGAAGCCAGCACAGCACAACATCCTGCAATCTAACATCACCAAGTTCCTAGACAGCACTGACCAGTATGTAAATTCAGCGTTTTGTGTGCTCAGACATCCTCCAATCTGCATGGGCGGCTTGTCTCCCCTCCCTGCTCACTCATCCCCCCTGACCCCTCCCCCCTCTGTAGGTTATAATGGTCACTGCAAACCTAACTTCGCTTTACTCCTCTGTAATGAAGATGACTTTCTCTAATAGTGTACAAATAAGAAGTGAGGGGGCAGGTAGGAAAACAGCCTTGTGTTAGTTCAGAAGGAAACTCTTTTGCTTAATTATACCTATTACCGAGTTTCTTAAAATTGCTTGTGCTATTCGTTTCTGGGGAAAAAAATAATTAAATGACAGTTACCCTTTAAAGCAAATCTGTATCCACCACCCCGGAAAATAGCTTATAAGCTGCCCTTAAGCCAAGGTCTGTCCTGCGGTCCTTTTAGCAGGTGATAGATTTTTATTTTATTTTATTTTCTGGAGAATACCTCCAACAGCGCTGTCAAAGAGGTGTGGCCTAACAGTTTTTCTCAACCTGTGATACGCATACCATGGGGAGGTGTGTAAAAAAACAAAACAAAATGGACATGGTTGCAAGGGGTCATGTATCTGGCTACAAGGAGGAGGGATATGGCTGTAAGGGGCCATGCATCTGCACCACCAATTCCGGCAATCCCAAGCCGCTCCCACTGTAAGTGTCCCCACACGTTTTGTACAAGGTTTATATTTGTGACACTCTGCACCTTTTGTGTAACCCTAACCCTCAGTGTACAGCCACAAGCCTGGCAGAAAGTAGCCGTCAGTTTGCACAAAAATCTGAGAGTCTTTTGCTGATGTGCGTCCTGCTCGCCATGTCGCCATATGTGCGGGTAGAATACATTGTTGACTATATATACACAGCTATATATTGGTGGTCCAAAAGTAGTTGGCCAGTATGTGTAATAGGGTTATAAAAGGGGAGCTATATCAAACATGGTGTACAGTAAAACTGGCTCAGTTGCCCCTAGCAACCAATCAGATTCCACCTTTCATTTTCCAAAGAGTCTGTGAGGAATGAAAGGTGGAATCTGATTGGTTGCTAGGGGCAACTGAGCCAGTGTCACTTTAGGGCCCGTCCACACTACGGTATCGGTGGCATAATTCCATGCAGAACCCCTGCGTGCAGACTCTGTACCGAATTCTGCCTGCTATCTGTTTGGATGGGAAGGGTCACGCGTCTTTGCTCTCCGCTCAGCCTAAGGTGGAGTCTGATCAGCTTTGCCTATTACAGGCACATTGCAGTGCAGATCAGCACAACAATGTAATATGCCTGTAACCACGTCCCCCATGGTGGGACAATGAAATAAAGTTAAAAAAAATAAAAAAAATTTCAAACATTGCCCCCAATAAATAATAAATGTAGGGGGAAAAAAAAAGGGAAAACCTTAAGTATCGCCACATGCGTAACAACATTGTCAATAAAATGATGATTAAACCTGCACAGCGTTAGCAGAAAAATTATAATTGTGTCTTACCCACCATCAACCCAGTCCTGAAGGGGTTAAGGCAATGTTTTTTAATCTGGGTACCTTGGGGGTATTCAGCTGAAGCATCTCATCACATAGGGGTACTTGGCTTGAAAAGGTGGAAAAGCACTGTTCTTCCTCCTCGCCCTCCTCATCATTAGGGAAACTCCTGGGCGTTGGTTTCTCATCCTCATAGGTTGAAAAAATCTCCTTACCCCATTCAGCAAGGTTCTGCAAATGGAAACATTACCCATTATGCGTAGGGTTTTTTGTTTTTAAACCTGGAAAGCAATGTTTAACCCCTTGCCTCTGCAGCCTGTTTTGGCCTTAATGCCCAGGGCCTATTTTTCAAATCTGACCTGTCTATGTGAGGGGGATTTTTTTGCGACATAAGATGACATTTTTAGTGGTACACCTTTTTGGTACATGTGACGTTTTGATAGCTTGTATCTATATTTTTTAGTGGGATTAAAGGGGTAGTGCTGTGCTAAACAATTATTCACAAAATAACACACATTACAAAGTTATACAACTTTGTAATGTATGTTATGTATGTGAATGGCCCCCTTCCCCGTGTTTCACCCCACCTACACCAGACCCGGAAGTGTCATGCACTATACTCACCTGATTCGTGTCGACCGCTCCATCCGTCCCCCTCTGCTGCGCCATCAGCTGCTCGGCCACGATTGGCTGAGCACAGTTATGACGCGGCAGAGGGGGGCCGGCACAAGGGACGGATGAAGCAATTGGGCCGCCTGCCCGAAGATGACATCATTGTCCCAAGATGGCGGACGGGGGTCGACACGAGGCAGGTGAGTATAGTGCATCACACTTCCGGGTCATTCACAGACATAACATACATTACAAAGTTGTATAATTTTGTAACGTGTGTTATTTTGTGAATAATTGTTTAGCGCCGCACTACCCCTTTTAACAAAAAATTGTCATTTTGATTATTATTTTTTTTTTTGCTTGCAGCAGTAATCGGGCAGCATAATTAAACTGGTTATCCAGCGCTACAAAAACACGGCCACTTTCCCCCTACTGTTGTCTCCAGTTTGGGTGGGGTTTTGAAACTCAGTCCCATTGAAGTAAATGAAGCTTAATTGCAAACTGCACCTGAAATGGAGACAACAGTAGGGGGAAAAGTGGCCATGTTTTTGTAGCGCTGGATAACCCCTTTAATCTAATGGCTTAGTAGACTGGGTCATTATGGACGCGGCGATACCAAATATATGTATCTCATTTATAGGGGATCTTTTATAAAGGGGGATGGGGAATATGCATATTTATTTATATTCTATTTGTGTTTTTTATTTATTTATGTATTTGTGTGTTTTTAACTTTTTCAGATACATCTTTAATACATTACAGCACATGATCATTGGTGTAATGTATTATAGCGTTAATGAGCTGTCAGTACACTGACAGCTCATTCACATGATCAGACCCCTGCCTCAGTGCAGGGGCCTAATCGGTTTAAACATAGCATGCGATTGCTCGCGCGGCTCTGGGGGGGTCGGAGGGAGCAGATCTTCCTCCGGATTCCCCATAGATGCTGCGGTCCCATGGACCACAGCGCCTATGGGGTTAACTGGCCGGGGGGAGCGCGGCTCCCCTCTGGGCGGTGGCAGCGGGGGAAGCTGGGAAAGAATGACATTTGGGAAACGCCATTATGCGGGACCTACCTGCGTTACATGACATTTCCCAAACGTCATATTGCGACAAGGGGTTAAAAAGGAACTCCACCCATATTCAGAATTCCCTTTAGAAGTCTTTACAATATATATATATATATATATATATATATATATATATATATATATATATATATATATATATATATATATATTTATTTTATTTTTTTAATTTCCTTTGACTCCACAGGCAGCTTCTCTAGTAGTCCTGAAGACATGTCCGGAGCAGATGAAGGAAGGGAGAACTCCTCTGGGATTGAGGTGGAGGCATCAGACATGAGTCTGAGCCTGACCGGTGATGAGACCGGCACCAACCGAGCTGAAAGCAGAGACAGCTGCTCAGAAAGTTCTGGAGACACCGACATATTGGATGATACCAGTCGCTACTCCATCAACGATGAGAGCCGAGGAAACCGATCCCACTCGGAGGATGATGAAGAGGAAGAGGAGGATCGACTGCGGAAGAGAGGCCAACGTAAGCGGGCTAACCATGACCAGGACTCTTCTGATGACGAGAAAGCTTTAGAGGACTGGGTTTCGTCTGAGAAAACGCCCCTCCCCCGACCGCGCTGGAGGGCGATACGTGCCCTGAGGCAGAGGGAGATTGGCACTAGCACTCGCTTCATCTATGACGCCTGCGGAGCAAGAGGCTTTGTACAGAGGTTCCGACTACTACACGGCCTGGATGGCCACCTGGGTTGTGTCAACACCCTGCACTTCAACCAGCGGGGGACTTGGTTGGCGAGTGGAAGTGATGACCTCAAGGTGGTGGTGTGGGACTGGGTGAAGAGGAAACCAGTGTTAGAGTTCGAAAGTGGCCACAAAAGCAACGTGTTTCAGGTATTTACAGTGTTTTCTTTACTTATAGGGGGGAGAATTATAGTAGTTATATTCTTGTATATAGGGGCAGTATTATAGTAGTTATATTCTTGTATATAGGGAGCAGTATTATAGTAGTTATATTCTTGTATATAGGAGCAGTATTATAGTAGTTATATTCTTGTATATAGGAGCAGTATTATAGTAGTTATATTCTTGTATATAGGGAGCAGTATTATAGTAGTTATATTCCTGTATATAGGAGCAGTATTATAGTAGTTATATTCCTGTATATAGGAGCAGTATTATAGTAGTTATATTCTTGTATATAGGAGCAGTATTATAGTAGTTATGTATAGTGAAGAAGAATAGATGCGGTCACTCACGCAGTGACCGCATCTATTCTTCTTCACTATACCTATTTTGGACTGTATCTCTGTGTTGAGCACCGCCACTAGCCGAAATTGCACAACCGGGACTTAGCTTACCACCCCCTGCAGTCGCTCCAGGTATTGCACTAATTGTAGTGCCGGCCGTCCGACTCTCCCTTTGATTATAGTAGTTATATTCTTGTATATAGGAACAGTATTATAGTAGTTATATTCTTGTATATAGGAGCAGTAATATAGTAGTTATATTCTTGTATAGAGCGGGCAGTATTATAGTAGTTATATTCTTGTATATAGGAGCAGTATTATAGTAGTTATATTCTTGTATATAGGAGCAGTATTATAGTAGTTATATTCTTGTATATAGGAGCAGTATTATAGTAGTTATATTCTTGTATATAGGAGCAGTATTATAGTAGGTATATTCTTGTATATAGGAGCAGTATTATAGTAGTTATATTCTTGTATAGAGCGGGCAGTATTATAGTAGTTATATTCTTGTATATAGGAGCAGCATTATAGTAGTTATATTCTTGTATATAGGAGCAGTATTATAGTAGGTATATTCTTGTATATAGCAGCAGTGTTATAGTAGTTATATTCTTGTATATAGGAGCAGTATTATAGTAGTTATATTCCTGTATATAGGAGCAGTATTATAGTAGTTATACTCTTGTATATAGGAGCAGTATTATAGTAGTTATATTCCTGTATATAGGAGCAGTATTATAGTAGTTATATTCTTGTATATAGGAGCAGCATTATAGTAGTTATATTCTTGTATATAGGAGCAGTATTATAGTAGGTATATTCTTGTATATAGGAGCAGTATTATAGTAGTTATGTTAATGTGGTGTCTTTGAGTCACACAGTGGAACGGATTTATTAAAATTAGAGGTACAGTGACACTTCTTGACATTGAAATGACAGCACCCAGAAGGAAAAGTTGTGGAGTTATAGAAATTATATGAAAATAATATTGAAAATGTCTCAATTTATTCATTTGAGCATGTGCGCCAAACGCTGAGAGAAACATGCAAGTTAAGGACACCACCTCCGCTGCTTATATTCTCTAGTTGTGGTTGATGTTCTCCCAGTGTTACTGTGACTGAGCGAGGCCAGATGACATTTTTGCCGGCAAAGCGGTCATAGGGGGTTCGCTACACTGGGCGGAAATAATGCCACCAGAAAGAGTGGCAACATGATCCCCAGCATCACAGAGGCTTTCAGGATATATATAATAATATAATTTTTTATTTATTTATTTTTTTAGGCAAAATTTCTGCCCAACAGCGGAGACTCAACGCTGGCGATGTGTGCCCGGGATGGACAGGTACGCGTCGCTGAGCTCTCTGCTACCCAGTGCTGCAAAAACACAAAGCGAGTGGCACAGCACAAAGGGGCTTCACATAAGGTGGGTATAAGTCATCATATCACTATGCTTTACACTGCCTCTCTGCTCCATTAGAACACAGCTATGACCAGTTACTCTAGCTTGGTGACATTGGTTGTATCCTTTTGGTAGTGCAACTACAGTGCTCCCTCAACTCACAATGGCCGCCTCAGGTTACAATATATTCAGCATAACATGTTCCTGGACCATTGTAACTTGAGCTCAGACTCCACATACAATTCTACATCATGTAAGCCAACCACATGGCAAACCAGCAACTCTAGGTATTCTGATGGAAGAGCCACAGGTTTGGTAACATTGTTATAGTGGATGCCAAGTGGCCTATAAATCAGCAGTATTCTATCCTCTGCTTTATGTAATGAAGCAGGCAGCTCAGGATGAGCAGTGTGATAAGTTTGGCTTTAACTGATACCACCCATGACTGTGGTTTCCTTTCTGCAGCTTGCCCTGGAGCCAGACTCCCCATGCACTTTCCTGTCGGCCGGTGAGGACGCCGTGGTCTTCACCATCGACCTGCGGCAAGATCGGCCGGCCTCGTGAGTAACCGCTCTGTTTATACGGCACTGCAGCTGCTTGTGATGTTCTCTTCCTCACCTGCCGTTTCCCCTATAAAGGCGACTCGTGGTCACCAAGGAGAAAGACAAGAAGATCGGCCTATACACAATCTACGTTAATCCGGCCAACACATACCAGTTTGCGGTGGGAGGACGAGACCAGTTTGTCCGGTGAGTGAAAATAGAAGTGAACTTTTCAGTGATCTAGAATCTCTCATGACTTTATGGGAAAGCTGGGTGACTGTTTCTCAGCATCTATAATCAGCCAACGGATCTACAGGGGTGCAGTGATGGCGGAGTGTGCGTATAGCCCTGACTAGACCATTCAGGAGCTGTAACTTTCTGTTCCTCTTCTAGGATCTACGACCAGCGGAAAATTAATGAGAATGAGAATAATGGCGTTCTGAAGAAGTTCTGTCCCCATCACCTGGTGAGTGCACATTGACACCCTCTTATATCTGACACATTACAGTGGGGTGTTATACATGAAGAATAAAGTTATTTTTTTTCTTCTCTTCCATAAAACTTACTTTTATCCAGCAATTGTTTTAAAGGGAAACAACCAGCATGTTAGTACATACTGATGGGGTACCTGTATCGGCAGAGCTGCATATACCAGCTCCGCTCTTATTTCTATCTGTGCCGCCTGCTGTTGTCTCCAACGTCCCCTCCTATTACACAGGAGAAGTCCAGCAAATATTTTTATTAAAGTATTGTATTGCCCCCCAAAAGTTATACAAATCACCAATTTACACTTATTACGGGAAATGCTTATAAAGTGCCTTTTCCCTGCACTTACTACTGCATTGAGGCTTCACTTCCTGGATAACATAGTGATGTCACAACCCGACTCCCAGAACTGTGCGGGCTGTGGCTGCTGGAGAGGATGATGGCAGGGAGATTCTCAGTGTCCCTCCAGTGCCCTGTGTCCCTCAGTGTCCCCCTGCCATCATCCTCTCCAGCAGCCACAGCCCGCACAGTTATCCAGGAAGTGACGTCACCATGTTATCCAGGAAGTGACGTCACCATGTTATCCAGGAAGTGACGTCACCATGTTATCCAGGAAGTGACGTCACCATGTTATCCAGGAAGTGACGTCACCATGTTATCCAGGAAGTGACGTCACCATGTTATCCAGGAAGTGACGTCACCATGTTATCCAGGAAGTGACGTCACCATGTTATCCAGGAAGTGACGTCACCATGTTATCCAGGAAGTGACGTCACCATGTTATCCAGGAAGTGCAGGGAAAAGGGCACTTTATAAGCATTTCCCATAATAAGTGTATATTGGTGATTTGTATAACTTTTTTGGGGGACAATACAATACTTTAATAAATAAAATTTTTCACCGAATTTCTCCTCCTTTAATGGAGTAATTTACCACAGAAAGCATAAGAAGAGCCGGGTACAGGTATCTATCAGTATGTACAAGCCTGCTGATAGTTTCCCTTTGGTAACTTTATACAGTGTTGTTGCTGTGACTGTACTGACCTATAGGGTAAGGCCCTGTGCGCACTCCTTATCCGCGTCAGACGTCTCAGGGCATAGCCGCTGGGTCGCTCATGCAGTCGCTCACACTATGTCACAGATTCTTAATGGGACTGATACATAGTCTAGCTTTCAGATGTGATTTCTAAGATTCCCAGTAAAGATCATTGGACGCTTTTTTTGTTTTGTTTTTTTAATATTAGTTTTAGTCATGTGGATCTCAGCACAAAATACACAATGAAATCCACTGGAAATTCTGTCATGTGAACCTGCCCTAAAGGAAACCTTTATACAGTGTATCAACATGACAGCTAGAGTTGCTTATTCGCCATGTGATTGGATTGTAATATACAGCCCACATCCTGCTGCTATAGCCAAGACTGGAGATATCATCTGGGATTCCGGCTTTTTTTAAAGGCTTTTTTTTTTTCTGGGCAGCGCACCATCTAGGTTTGTTCTCAGGAATGGGGGTGGGGGGGCGGTAATGTACACAAACTAATATACACTTATCCTTCTCATTCCACAACCTTTATGGAGTTCCGGTTCTGTGTCCGGGATGTGACATCCAGGTTCATTCAACCATTCGGTGGCTAAGAGACACCAGATGGGTGAGCAGCCTGTGACTTCACAACCCTGAACCCAGAAAAGCTGCACCCTTTATATGGCCGGAATCCCAAATATCTCCAGTCTTGGCTATTGCAGCAGGATGTGGGCTGTATATTACAACCTGCATCCTGTGTTGATGTCACTGGCGAGTAATAAGCCAATCACATGGCAAATAAGTGTTTTGGGCTGAAAATCTGCACGTAGCCAGAAGAGGGAGCAGTGGCAGAAATGGTGTTGGCAGATTATATTAGTTACAGTCTCGTCTTATGTAGGAGCAATATGGGTAAAGGCAATAGGTCATGTGACTTATCAAAACGTTTCGATTGGGGTCTGAGTGTCCAGACTGTGACTGATAGGGAGGAGACAGAGCCGGGAGAAGTCCTCACTCAGCATCTTCTCTCCTGGCTCTTTCACATGATCGAGACCATGTCTGTTTTTGTCTCTATATGGTTTTCTGGTTTGTTGCAGTCTGAACACTTAGGGGTGCTTATCAACATGTACCCTGGCGTATGCCACAGAAGAGGTGCAAATTCGCCCCTTTTCTGTGGTGTATGCCAGCCCTATCCCCTGCTCATAGACTGGTGCGCCTCTTAGTAAAAAAGGGGACGGATCTTTTATCTTACTGGCGAGTAAATGTCCCACCTCAGACTCAAAATTAAAAAAAAAAAAAGACATAACAACCAGCAGGGGGCACCAGCAAACTATAATCATTTGTAATTCTGTTCTAGGTAACAAGTGAAGCAAAAGCAAACATCACCTGCCTGGTGTACAGCCATGACGGGACAGGTGAGCACTTTGGGGGGGGGGGGGGGGAATCCTGAATTAAGTCTGTCAGTGAAGGCCCTTTTACATGGGCCTTTAATCGCGAATGTTTCTAGGTTCACCGGTAAGTGGCCTTTTTAATGGGCCAGCGATAAGTGAGCAAACACAAACTTAAGTGTGGCGATAGAAATTGTCATTTTAAGTGTATTTGAATGGCTGCCGTTAATCGTAGTGAGGCCCGCGATTGCGCGGTGAAAAGACAAATATCAGGCCATTGGTGGGCATGCCTTTAAAGGGTTAACAAGATTGATCCAGAACCCCACCACCCTTAGCGACTCTGTTGCAGGTAGTTAACAGCTGATGATTCTATCATGACGGTGAGTAATACAGGCGGCAGCCATGTTTGTTTGGCTCCTGTCTGCTCCATCTGCGGCATCCTCCAGAAGCCATCTCTGCTTATTTCACACTGAATGCCAATTGCCAGGCAAATATTCCTCTTCTGCTCTTAAAAAGGCTATGACGCTGCGAAAAAGCTGCAGTGGTTTAACCCTTTACTGTGCTAAACCTCAAAGAAGAAACGGGCCTAAGAGTTCTTATCGGTCTGGGTGTTCAGACCACACCTGATCAGGGGAACAAGGCTGAATAATCGCTCGTCTGCAACCCTGACCGATGAAAACTCTTGTCAAATGTCACACCTTAAAGTGGCGCTCCATTTTTTTTTTTTTTCTGGGGTTTCAGAAAAAAATAGCTTCTATTTTCACTTATCACACCGCTCCAATATGCTCCTGTCACATCTTCGCCCCCCCACTCTGAGAGACAAAAGTAGTGTCCGGAGTATTCAGCGGGAGACACAAAGCTGCGGCAGGAGGGACCCTGGTTGAGCGTGGTTGGGTAAGAGTTGGCTGTTTTTATTCTTTTCCTCTGCAACCCCAATTTTGTTCCTGAACCAAGATGGCGACTCTAGCAGTGTTCTGCTAGCAGCTTTATATGGTGGCCATTTTGATGAACTGACACAAGTGTAGTATCTGGAGAACCAGTCTGTAAGAGTCACTTAGAGGAGGTTCCAACTCTCCTGTATATGGCATCCATATTGTTTCTCTACATCAGTGCTTCTCAAACTTTTTCTACTGGAGCCTCAACCAACAGACCAAATGATGCTGGGGCCTCACCAGACTGGCCAAGAGGATGCTGAGGCCTCACCATCTTTTATAGAAGTCCATGCAAATATAAGTCTGCCCTCCATTCATCTCCTAATCTCTGTATTACATAAAATAAGTACAAAATGAGGCAATAATGTTCCTAAAGCAAAGATTGCTGGAGTCAGGGAAAGGACTGTGCAGCTTATGGTCAATTCAGTGAGAACTGCCTCCCCAGCAACTAGGGGGCGCCTCACTGGTGCTCTAGGGATTACATTATGTCCAAGAGTCAAGACATTGCCAAGCTGCAGCATGCATGCCTCTTCCCTCCACCACACCTTCTAACCTTGACTTGTTGACCTATAGGGCTCAGTACTGGAGGCAAAGCCCTGTACATTGATCATGTGGGGAGGCAGAAGTTGTGCATACTGCAGCTTGGCAACACCCCTTTGAGCTCTAGGCATGATGTTTAGCCAACACATTCCCTTTTCCAGGGTTTTTCTGGCACTCTGCTATCAAAATTTCTTTAAAGTTTCTTAACCTGTATTGCTTTCTGTCTCTTGTTTTCTGCAGAGCTCCTCGCCAGCTATAATGATGAAGATATATACCTGTTTAATTCCTCTCACAGTGACGGAGCACAGTACATTAAGAGGTACAAGGGGCACCGGAATAATGCCACAGGTAAGAAGGGGGGGTTACGCTCTGGTTGTAGAAGGTCTGGGGTTCGTCATTACTGCTCACCTAGAATACTACAGCTTGGCAAAGCTTTCCTGTTGGGGTTGTGCAGTAGCACATCAGTCCTGCAGATGGCGCTGAAGAGCAGAATAGATTATACTCAGTGCTGATATACTGTTACCATCCAGCAGACCAGACTTTATTATTGCACATTAACCCTTCCACTGCCTTAGTCATCAGATGACTTGCGCGATGCTCTGCAGGCAGCATATTCTCACAGATCCCTTCATTATAATATTTTTTTTTTCTTCATGTTCTCATTGCGACGGCTGCTGTGAACGTCTGTGAGCGCTCATTAAATATTTCCAGCTAAGTGATTCTTTGCTTATGCAGTTTTATGCTAATATGTCGTCCTGACATTCTTAACTCTCCTGCAGTCTGCACACCACAGGGGGTAACTTGAGGTGCTAGGATTGTGGGTGGGAAATGCTGAGGGTTGTAGTTTCTTCGTCCACAATGGCTTGCACTAGGTTAGGGGACAATGTTACTGGAAGATCATGCACCCTGATTCTTTGTTTCCTTTTTAAGTGAAAGGGGTCAACTTCTACGGGCCGAAAAGCGAGTTTGTGGTAAGCGGAAGCGACTGCGGACACATTTTCCTATGGGAGAAATCTTCCTGTCAGATTGTGCAGTTCATGGACGGAGACAAGGGTGGAGTGGTAAGGAAACATAAGCCTATAAGTGAATGAGGCTTTACAGGAAACTGTCCTTTCTGTAGTGATTCCTCACAGATCTCTGCTCGATGGGATTTAATAGGGACCTTCATTGCTTCCAGTGGATGGTGATCTGTTCTCCTTGGTCATGTGATGGACACATGGATGCACGGTGGGGCTGTTGGTCCATTACATGTCAGAACAGAATTTTTATTCTCTGGAAAGTCATAAAATCTTATCAGGGGAAAGCAAATTCTTCCTCTGATGCCAGCCACCCCCTATAGCTGTCCTGTTGGCGGCAGCAGCCCCTATAGCTGCCCTGTTGGTGGCAACAGCCCTTATAGCTGCCCTGTCATTGGCAGCCACCCCCTATAGCTGCCCTGTTGGTGGCAGCAGCCCCTATAGCTGCCCTGTCATTGGCAGCCACCCCCTATAGCTGCCCTGTTGGTGGCAACAGCCCTTATAGCTGCCCTGTCATTGGCAGCCACCCCCTATAGCTGTCCTGTTGGTGGCAGCAGCCCCTATAGCTTCCCTGTCATTGGCAGCCACCCCCTATAGCTCCCCTGTTGGCAGCAGCAGCCCCTATAGCTGGCCTGTTGGTGGCAGCCACCCCCTATGGCTACCCTGTCTCTCATCAGAATTCATCTTGTGGGAAATCATAGATATAGATAATAGAGGGAGGAGGGGGATGCAGTTTCTAAGTGTGTCTGTGAGATTATGGGTGGGGGAGGGGGGGTAGCATGCCTTCTCATGAAATAAAGGGCAAGGTGAGCATGCATGCCCTATCCTGGAGGGGTGCAAAGGTGTCCATGCATGCCTCTTGCATGGGGCAAAGGTGTCCATTGAGCATGCGCCTGTATCTGAGTGTGGAGTGAGCACATCCACTCATGGGAGGAGTGTAGAGGCTTGAGCATCACCTCTTGTAGGGGTTAGGTTATTCATTAAATTAAAGGGCTTATCCAGTATTAGAAAAAGCACAGCTACTTTCTTGCAGAAACAGCGCCACACCTGTCCTCAGGTTATGTGGAGGAGCGGCATGGGCATACCTTCTCATGTAGGCAGAGATGCCAGTTTACATCAGCAGAGTATCAGCACATGACTCCTAACACGATCAGCCATCATCCCTTTATCCAGCTCTGGCAGGATGACGACGCCCGTGATGTCCGGCGGCGGCTATAACTAATGATAACCCTCACTTTCAGCATGGATGTTGTCGTTAGGCTACAGATAAACCATTCATTTCCACCTGTGTCCTCGGGGTGGGGGGGTCAGTGCATTCACACTCGGCCATAATTCTCTCCGTCTCCTCCTATAAGAAGCGGATGGTTATTGTTGGCGCGGCTCTCGGGGGTTCACTATCAGGTACAATGGTGCATAACCGGATAATTCAATCGTTTTGCCTCCAGACTTGTAATTTATCACAGTTGTTTTTTCTATAGATGCGGCTCTCCAGCCTGTAATCTTATAATTTGCGTAGCTCCAATACATCCCTCTTGTATACGGGAAGGGGAGGGGGGCGCTGCCCTGTAATAATGCGAGACTCTGTAATAATGTCTGCAAAACGTGCAATGAAGAGTCGTCCCCCGATGTGACACAGAGCTGAAAGTAAGAGGGTAATAATCCAGGAGTATATTCCGGGGGTTGGAGCACTGCAGAATACTAAAAACTCTATAATGGTTAAAAAAATCAATTAATTCCATTTTTATTATTAGAAAGTTTTCAGATGTCTTTACACATCTGAGGTGAGAGGTCATGTACTTTCAGTGTCTCGTTCTGCTGTGTTGCATCATGGGAGATGTAGTGTTTGCTTATGGCACTGATGACTTGTACCAGGGAGGAGGCGACTGTATTTGTAGGGGCTTATAGGGAGGCCTGGTGAGACTGTTGAGGTGCTGTTGGCTCAGGACGTCTTGTGTGAATATTTAGGGTTTAGATTGCCATAAAGGGGTTACCCCCTATCCACAGTACCTAGCTGGTCGGTGGGGGTCCCCATTGATTCTGAGTCACTGCACCTTTCACTCTATAGGGGACGGGTTAGGATGCACTCCATTTATTTAGGGAATCCTTTTGTGATGGGTAGGAGTCTCAGCAATTGTTCCCCTACCAAGCCGGAGAACAGAGGTCAGATATCACATATTCCCCTGAGTGACTGCAGCACTGTGCATACTCCGCCACCTCGCGTGCTCCTCTCACTCTGTATAGGACTTCCGTACCTGGCCAAGTAGAGCGCTCAGCAATGTTTGGAAGCCTTATAGGGAATAAATGGACTGTCGGTTGAGCATTCATGTGGAGGTCTAGTCTTTTAATCTTCGGATAACCTCTTTTTTAAAGGGTTAATCCAGGACTAGATAAAGCACAGCTACTTTATAGCAAAAACAACGCCACCCCTGTCCTCAGGTTGTGTGTGGTATTACAATTCAGCCCCATTCACTTAATTGAAACTGAGCTACAAACCCTACACCCAAACTGAGGACAAGAGGGTGCTGTTTCTGGAAGGAAGAGATCTGGATAACTTTAAGGCTTTATTACTGCAGTGATATAAATAGATTAGTATTATACATATTGCCTTTCTGATGTCTTTACAGGTAAACTGCTTAGAGCCCCACCCCCATCTACCTGTCCTGGCGACCAGCGGCTTGGACTACGACGTGAAAATCTGGCTGCCCACCGCCAAGGATCCCACAGAGCTGGACGGTGTAAAGGAGGTGAGCCGGGCATAAGAAGCCCCAGTCGGGGCACTTAAGGGGTTAACCAGTTCCTCACAAGCGTCCTCTGAATGTGTGGGCCCAAATTAGTCAGCGAAGCAGTGAGCTCATCTCCAATCCATATGGCGCTGTAGTCACCGCTCCCGGGAGATGGAACTGGTGCCATGGAAGATACAAAACGGGGAGGAATGAGTGTAACCACTTCACTCCCTGCTGTGGGGGGGATATACGGGTCTACAGAGCATTAGTACATCCCAGTCAGGGACTGATGTTAAAACTGAGGCATCTAGATAACCATGGATGGGATATGCCATGATTTGACACAATCAACCAATCAGGAATCAGGCTGACATGTCACCGACAGGACAGTCTCTTTGTCTAACACGCAGTGAAACCATAGCTCTATGGAGCGGAAAAACCTTATAATCCAGCATTATACTGCCAGGTATTCTATGACCATGTGGTAATGGTGGCAGAGAACCATTTCTCCCATTAGATTATCATCTTTTGTCTTCTTTCAGGTTATTAAGAAAAATAAGCGGGAGAGGGACGAGGACAGCCTACACCATGCAGACTTGTTTGATAACCACATGCTCTGGTTTCTCATGCACCATCTTCGTCAAAGGGGGCACCACAGGGTGAGTACCAGACTGTCTAACGGGACCGGGCACGTGGCCTGGTAACCTCATCCAGTTATTACATCATTATAGTGTACAAAAGCTTGTATGCTGGGAAGTGGTAAGAATGTTTACATCAGCTCATCTATATTATCCCTATGAACAAGTGGATTGTACAAGAATATAACTACTATAATACTGCTCCTATATACAAGAATATAGCTACTATAATACTGCTCCTATATATAAGAATACAACTACTATAATACTGCTATATACAAGAATATAACTACTATAATACTGCTCCTATATACAGGAATATAACTACTATAATACTTCTCCCTATATACAAGAATATAACTACTATAATACTGCTCCTATATACAAGAATATAACTACTATAATACTGCTCCTATATACAAGAATATAACTACTATAATACTGCTCCTATATACAAGAATATAACTACTATAATACTGCTCCTATATACAAGAATATAACTACTATACTACTGCTCCTATATACAAGAAAATAATATAACTACGATAATACTGCCCCCTATATACAAGAATATAACTACTATAATACTGCCCCCTATATACTAGAATCCTGTTTGTACACTCCTGGAGCAGGATCCCTCCGCTCCGTTCTGTCTTTGGTGCGTGGGTTCTCATGAACCATTGCTTGTCCTGTATTTGTGGATAATTACAGACCCGCAGGCACACAGCCGGTAATAAGATGCCAGGCTGCCAGGGATGTGCCAGACACGAGCGCTGACTGACAGGTTGTAATTCCATTACTTAGAACGGTCTTTACTAAATTGTAAAGAGTTGGTTTCCTTAGAGGCGTCTATTGGGATCTTGCAGTATATGAGGATCACTAGTACAGTGACCTGTGGGGAGACTACCATTCTATTACTGGTGTATGGTAATTTTCCAGCAGGTTGCAGACGAGGGCCCAGATAGATATCTCTATCTATCTCCTATCGACTTTGATTATTCTCCCTCATAAACCACTCCACCTGTGCTACTCATCACTCCTATTATATTGCACAGAGTGAAGCCTCCAGGGGTTGTTTGGTTGCTGTAAATTGCCGGCTCTGTGCCGCAGCTTTGTAGTGTTTGAGTGCTGCAGGTGCGGAGATGATGGTTCTGTGTCATCGTTCCCCCACTGACTCATCTCAGACGGGAAGAAAAAAAATAACATTTTCAGCAGCACTTCTCAAAGCTGCAGGTGTGGGTCTCCACCAGTGCTCTGGTAATGGTGGGACTGGTTTATTGGAGCTGTTTCCTAGTTTCGAATAGCTTAAAGGGGTTGGTTACCTTTCAGTGTTTTTTTTTTTTTTTTTTAAGACAAACTCTGTATTGTTTATCGCTGATAGTTACTATAATGCTACGTAAAGCAGCTCTGCACCTCAGTGCATCATTTTAAGGGGGGAATCATTTTAAGTGCATCATTTTAAAGGGCTGCATTCACACATCCTGTAAAATTGTTCGTGGTCGCTGATCTGCACCCATGGACAATTTTAGATTCCATTGGAGTGAATGCAGCCATTCACATGATCCGTGCCACGACCTGCACCGCCAAAAAATAGGACATGTTCTTGTGCGGATCACGACACGGATCAGCCCCCCGGCCGCAGTGCTCTCCTGTCATCACATCTACTACTCGCCTATTCCCACGTGTTGACCAGCGTACATGTTCACCAGAGGTGGCCAGGACTATGCTGCCTTCTTCTCCCAGCAGCGTAGTCCAGGCCACTTCCTGTGAGCGCTTGTAGCCGGTCTGCACGGGGGAGTAGGTGAGTAGTAGATGCGATGACAGGAGAGCACTGCATGCTCTCCTGTCATCTCTGCGGCTGGGGAGATCCGTGCCGGGCAGCGGAGGGGCGCTCCGTGCTGCGATTTTCCTCTGGATCGCGGCACGGATCGTGTTCATGAGCCCTTACAGTGCGGTGATCAGATCAATATGTAATTGTCATTTAAATGTCACTTTTCAGAAATCAGTGAGTATCAATAGTACAAGCGATTGTAAGAAACTTTAAATAAGAATCTTTTTGCTTAATAAAACCTAATATAGAGTTTCCTAAAATTGTTTGTACTATTAATTTCTGCAAGAATATTTTAAATCCGTTACACTTTAAATCCCTAGATCACCGACCCTTCACTGGAATCTGGTAACTCTAATCTAAAATATCTTTACATTCCGTTATCCATCCAGCTGTCCTTCTGAACGGGGTGATTTACCATCACTGCTTTCTCTGTAAGAAACTCCACAGCCCCACTGCTGAAAGGTCAGGTCAGCGCTCCGTTCCCAGCTCCATGCACCGTGCCATTACATGCACAGACAGTGAGCGGGGAGCAGCGGGAGGGGCCATCATTCAGGCAGCCTATCGCAGTTAGCAGCGGTCTGCTGCTGCCGCCACTCCTGTTGAGCAGTGAGATGCACTGACAAAATCGTGATCTTTCATCATGTTGAAAGATCACGATCAGCCAACATTGTGCATGTCAGCTGACCATTGCCGTTTAACATGTCCTGTCACACTAAACGATTATCCGCCTGAACGTTCGGTAATCGGCCAAGTAAGGCTGATTGATTGATTAGTGTAATAGGGCCTTTACAGTAAAGAATCCTGTGTTGGTGCAGGACACAGAGGATACCTGTTTAAGGCTGTATTACACATGGCGATATTGAGGAGGAAGCGTGGGACGACCTGTCAGTTCAGCACTTTCTTCCTCCTCGTTCTCCACTAGTTGCCTGTGGTATTACACAGAGACAGCGAGCGGGTAGGTTTGGAAGGGATTGAAAGCTAGTGGGGGTGGGTTAGAAAGAGATTAAAGGAGAGGTCCAGCGATAATTTTTATTGAAGTATTGTATCGCCCCCCCAAAAGTTATACAAATCACCAATATACACTTATTACGGGAAATGCCCATAAAGTGCTTTTTTTCCCCTGCACTTACTGCGGCATCAAGGCTTCACTTCCTGGATGACATGGTGATGTCACGACCCGACTCCCAGAGCTGTGCGGGCTGTGGCTGCTGGAGAGGATGATGGCAGAGGGATGCTCAGTGTCCCTCCAGTGCCCTGTGTCCCTCAGTGTCCCCCTGCTATCATCCTCTCCAGCAGCCGCAGCCTGCACAGCTCTGGGAGTCGGGTCGTGACATCACCATGTCATCCAGGAAGTGACATCACCAGGTTATCCAGGAAGTGAAGCCTTGATGCAGTAGTAAGTGCAGGGAAAAAAGCACTTTATAAGCATTTCCCGTAATAAGTGTATATTGGGGATTTGTATAACTTTTAAGGGGCAACACTTTAATAAAAATTTTCGCCAGACTTCTCCTTTAA
This sequence comes from Dendropsophus ebraccatus, assembly GCF_027789765.1. NCBI lineage: Eukaryota > Metazoa > Chordata > Amphibia > Anura > Hylidae > Dendropsophus > Dendropsophus ebraccatus. The sequence goes on along the minus strand of NC_091466.1, from coordinate 14,369,497 downwards.
ATGCTGGCTGGGGTAGGTTAGGAAGGGATTGAATTCTGTTGTCAGTAATGGAGGGTTATAGAGATGAAATGGTACTGTCTGTGTAAGAGGGGAGGGCAGATGCTGATGCCAGTGGGGGCATAAGGGGAGAATGTAGTTGTGAGGAGGAAATTCTCTTATTAGGCCAAGGGTAGTGCAGCTCCCAGTGGAAGGAAGTGTTTTTTTTTTTTTTAAACTCTTTTATTAAGAATTAACAGACATCGTACATACTTACAAGTCGTATAAGTGCACTAAGGAGAATAAAAGCAATATGTCACAAAAATATAACTGCGGTCCTTTTTATGTGCATACTTTTACGATGCAAGGAGCACAACAACATAATGCAAGGTCTGTGTAACTCCACCACAATCTAAGAAACATCCAAGGAGACCGTTACCCATCCTCACTTCTATAAAGGATCTTATCGGCATAACAGTTGTACACAAAAGATAAAGAAAAGAGCATACAGCGTTCTGGACAGAAATATCATTTAGAATGATATAGTAATCAGAGAGTTAAGGATTAGGAGTAGTCAGGGCATCTACCCGAGGAATAATTAGTGTCAGAGTGACTACACCATTGACCCCATACTTTGTGGAGCTTAGCTGGGCACCCTCGGTGTTTGAAAACAAGATTTTCATAGGACACCACTGTGTTTACTAAAGCTACCCATTCTGGTAACGTAGGGGGCCTGGGGTCCATCCACTTTAAAGCAATGGCCTTTCTAGCCATCCTGTAGACATATGAGCTGATGATGAGTCCATATTTCATCATCTAGAATACCAAGTAAACACCCCTCGAGTGGGCGTTGCATAACACTACTGAGTAGGGTAATTACAACTTCCCAAAAGGATCGGATATATGGACAATCCCAAATCATATATCTGAGGGGTGTCTTCCCATCTTATGTAATCGGGCTGGAGTAAGATAACATTGATGACATATAAAAAGTTGTGTCGGTTTATTATTAATCGCCGGAGATACATATAGATGGGAAGACAACGCCTCCTTGCGCTTATCGTCCGTTACCGATGGGATCCGTACATCCCATTTATCCAACACAGAAAGCGGGGCAGCTTTTATTACTGCATCCAACAGATGGGTATAAAGGGTAGAGATAATGCCACGAGGACCTTGGGATTTAAAAATACCGATCAGAGGGTATTTAGACATAGGGCGCTTAGGGATACCAAATTGTGCAGTGACCGCGTGACGGAGTTGCAAGTACTTATAAAAGCTCTGCCTGGGGAGGTCATGTTTTTCCTGTAGTTGCTGGAAAGTGCGAAACCCTCCTTCCACGTAAACATCAGTAAGAAGGCTAATCCCGTGCTCTATCCAAAACACTGGTTCTAAATTAGGGCCTAAATGGTCCATTGAGGGATTGGGCCAAATCGGCATAACCAACATAATGTCAGTGTAGTGGAAGATACGCTTTACCGAGGACCACACTTGCAAGGCCAGGCGGTGCAGGGGAAGCCAGTTGCGGGCTGATTTACCTTCTAATACTGGCCAAAGGTGACGAAGACCTAGATAATAAGCGAGATGGTACTCTCTATTAGGTAACACCCCTGCTTGGAAGGAAGTTTTTGAAGGGGGACAGTGCAGCTGCCAGAGGAGGAGGGATGTTGTATCCATTGAATTTTTTTTTTTAGTTTTTTTAACACTTAACTTTTTTTCCCCCCACTAATAACCTCAATGACAGAGGAGAAGAGATCCTGGCGTGAACACAGCAGATGCAGACTCTGATGACTCCCCCAGCACCTCCGACAGTTCCGATGATGATGAAGAGGGTCCCGATCGAGTCCAGTGCATCCCGTCATGAGCCTCCCCTCACTCTCTCTCTCTCTCTCTCTCTCCCATCTTTTCAGCGTGGAGTTTTCCCTTCGTCTTCCTCCTCCGCTGAGGGCTGACGGCGGGGAGTACTTTACTAACAGACATTTTTCAGCTTTTTATCAAAGTTCTAGGACTATAGTGTAAGAAACCACGCTATTCCTCTTATGCCCTTGTATTTTTTTTTTTTTTTCTCTTTTTGGAAAGGGGCAGACTTTTTTGCTTTGCATAACTGCACTTTGGATCTGTCGGCGTTAGAGTGAGAAAGAAGAGGGGGTGATCCACAGGATGGAGCCTTAGTCTCTTCCCACTATCCGAACTCTTTGTTCTAGAACCGTTTTATTACCAGCAGTTTGAGAGCTTACGGCACCGAAGGGAAAGAGGGACTATAAAGAGATGAGAAAAAGAACCATAAAAAAAGTCAGTGTCAGAAGGGCGAGAGTAAGCGTTATTTTTGTAAGTATTTTTTTTCTAGGAAAAAAAAAAAAAGCAGCCATCTTAAGCCAGCTTGTACACCCCGGTCCTCTCTATTGTCTATTTACACATCCTTTATTTTTCTTCTCCTCTTCCTCTAGCCCATTCATTGAACCTCTTTAAGTCTTAAATTTCCGACCTTGAGTGAGTAAAAAAAAAAAAAAAAAAATTGCATGACAATAAAATATGCACGGAGCTTTGTGCATACATTGCTCAAGGTTTTTTTTTTGTTTGTTTGTTAACCCATCTTATTCTATTTTTTTTTTTTCTTTCACTCACAAAAATTTCTGTACAGGTTGGTTTGATTTTTTTTTCTTTATTTTTGGTAGCTGTTTTAGTAGAGATCCCCCCCTATGTTGTGAGCCATACATCTTTTATCCACCTGTTCAATCACTCTGGAATCGTGATGTCACTATTGCACAAGGTCCTAGTGATGTCATAGGCTGACTTTGGATTAGTTCTGCCGGGAAGAATGTAACTTTTTCGAGGTTCCCAGAGTCTATTACATTATCACATAACCATTGGGTGGTGGCTGCCATGTTGTATAAACAGGTAGCCTCTTTTTGATCCAAAACATTTGTTTACCAGATGAACTTAAATATTTTATTTCTTTATCAGTTGGCTCCTCTGTAGATTTACCATTATAGTCAATGGCGGTCTTCTACCTGGCAGGATACTGTGTACAAAATGCGATTGTTTGCACTTTTCAATTTTTTTTTTTTCTCTACAGTTTTCATTAAACCTCTTTAAAAATATATATAAAAATCTACAAAAAAAGTAAAAAAAAAAATTCTCTCCACCCTCCAACAAATATTGTGCATTTCTGGAAAAAAAAAAAAAAAAAAATTCTGGCTGAACCAAACTTGAGGATTTTGAAGCAGTAAATGGCTTTGCTTTATCACTGTTTTATTAATCTGACTATCAAGCTGGATGTTTATGAATCTGCGAATTGTTAAGTTTAAAGAATTGAATATTATATATTATATAGAAATAAATGCAATAAGAGAAGTTACCTCCGTGTCATTGGTTTTATTTAAATCAGGGGAGTTATATGGGGGATCGGATTGTCAAAACAGAATGCGGATACAGGATATGAGGCCAAGGTCAGGGCTGTCCAAAAACATTAAAGGGGTTGGCCACTTTATAGTAAAATTGTTCAGTGTACAGTATTAGTATGTGTACTCACTGTATATACTGACAGCAGCTCCTTGTGTACTCACTGTATATACTGACAGCAGCTCCCTGTACTCACTGTATATACTGACAGCAGCTCCCTGTGTACTCACTGTATATACTGACAGCAGCTCCCTGTACTCACTGTATATACTGACAGCAGCTCCCTGTGTACTCACTGTATATACTGACAGCAGCTCCCTGTGTACTCACTGCATATACTGACAGCAGCTCCCTGTGTACTCACTGTATATACTGACAGCAGCTCCCTGTGTACTCACTGTATATACTGACAGCAGCTCCCTGTGTACTCACTGTATATACTGACAGCAGCTCCCTGTGTACTCACTGTATATACTGACAGCAGCTCCCTGTGTACTCACTGTATATACTGACAGCAGCTCCCTGTGTACTCACTGTATATACTGACAGCAGCTCCCTGTGTACTCACTGTATATACTGACAGCAGCTCCCTGTGTACTCACTGTATATACTGACAGCAGCTCCCTGTGTACTCACTGTATATATGGACAGCAGCTCCCTGTGTACTCACTGTATATATGGACAGCAGCCCCCTGTGTACTCACTGTATATACGGACAGCAGCTCCCTGTGTACCTCAGAGCTAAAATCAGAGCTCCTCCAGGCTTGGCTGCCCTGCTCAGTGGTGAGTCTGTCCATAAAATGGCTGACATGGAGGAGCATGTGACCAGGCCCCTCCCCCAGTGTCTTCCATAGGAATATACAGGCTGTGTTTGACACTTGAGGGCGGAGCAAGGTCGCATGCTCCTCCATGTCGGCTCCTCCATGAGAAGAGGAATCTGATTTTAGCTCTGAGGTACACAGGGAGCTGCTGTCAGTATATACAGTGAGTACATGGGGAGCTGCTGTTGGTATATACAGTGAGTACATGGGGAGCTGCTGTTGGTATATACAGTGAGTACACTTACTAATACTGTACACTGGGTAATATTACTTTAAAGTGGCCAACTCCTTTAAATATCGGGGCCATAGAAATGTTGGATTTCTGCAAATCTCAACATGCAGATGTACAGTATAAAAATGTGCTTCCCCTGCTGCCTTATAAAGGCTCTCGAAGGCTACTTTTGGGGTAGTGTACATTTTATTGACTGTTAGGCATGTCTATACAACACCCTCGAAGACCTTTAGCTCAGTTTGCAGACATTGAGACAGGGGTGGTGAAGCAGGATGGTTGTTTTGACTACTACCTTCTAGGCCACTCTGACCAAGGTGTTGGGGAACAGGCTCCGGACAGCCAGACAGGCCACCACTACGGAGGATTGTTTGATCCACAGTTTGTAAGTCCACCATCCAGACACAGGTCTTCTCTCTCCCCTTTTCTCTCTCCATCTTCAGGCACATAGCAGAAGGATATTCGGTGTCATGGTGCCATTATGTTTCCTGAATAGGCAAAATAAGAGCCCGTGGAGCCTCGCCTAAGAATAAGAAACAGATCACCCTGTGTTTCCAGACTATGTGGGACATTTACTAAGGAGTCTACTGTGTGCAACTATTCTAATGGGGATTGGTGTGTATTTTGTTCCAATATCTTGTGACTGATTTATTAACATGTAGCACCGCCATAGTGAATGTATCTTAAGTAAAAAGTCGCACAAAAAGCCGCAAAAATTGCGCAAGCATATTCACCTGGTACTGGCCAGACGTAAGCCGGCACCTGTTTGTCGCAAATGATAAATTGGACGCTAATCCCAGGTTAAGCGAGCTTTTGGGTGAATACTGAAAACAGAGCGGCCGCGTGCTCTGCTCCCTTCAGTTAATCTCCCTCGCGTCCCTGCTCCTACGCTGCCCGGCCAACTATTCTGCTGTCTGGGGGGGGGGGGGGGGGAGTCGCACATTTACTGGTGCAGGGCAAGGGATGAAAGATCCTGCTGCGGGGGCAGAACATGTGACAGGCTGCATCCAGGCCGCAGCTCTCTCTAGTGTGTGCTCAGCGCTGCTGCTACCGGGCTGCATGGTGTTCCCTGCCCCCCCTTCTCCCGCACATACAGTGGCTGCAGTGGGTCAGCTATAGGTCGGCACATCCTCGCTCCACGGGGCACCGCACTCTCTCCTGCACAGGAATCCGCGGTGCCCCGTTATCTTTTGTCAGTGCTGGAAGCAGCCATGTGTGACGCTCAGTCCGGGACGCTGCCGGCAGATATATGTGCTACAGGATTGTGGCAGGATTCCTGTGCGAGAGAGAGCGGTGCCTGGGGGAGCATGGAGGTGCCGACCCCATACCTGACCCCAGCAGACACTATGTGTGGGACAGGGGGGGCAGGGCAGCATGTGACATTGTGACTGGGGGTAGATATTAGATAGAAATCTATCTCCAAATCTATCTCCAAATCTATCTCCAAATCTATCTCCAAATCTATCTCCAAATCTATCTCCAAATCTATCTCCAAATCTATCTCCAAATCTATCTCCAAATCTATCTCCAAATCTATCTCCAAATCTATCTCCAAATCTATCTCCAAATCTATCTCCAAATCTATCTCCAAATCTATCTCCAAATCTATCTCCAAATCTATCTCCAAATCTATCTCCAAATCTATCTCCAAATCTATCTCCAAATCTATCTCCAAATCTATCTCCAAATCTATCTCCAAATCTATCTCCAAATCTATCTCCAAATCTATCTCCAAATCTATCTCCAAATCTATCTCCAAATCTATCTCCAAATCTATCTCCAAATCTATCTCCAAATCTATCTCCAAATCTATCTCCAAATCTATCTCCAAATCTATCTCCAAATCTATCTCCAAATCTATCTCCAAATCTATCTCCAAATCTATCTCCAAATCTATCTCCAAATCTATCTCCAAATCTATCTCCAAATCTATCTCCAAATCTATCTCCAAATCTATCTCCAAATCTATCTCCAAATCTATCTCCAAATCTATCTCCAAATCTATCTCCAAATCTATCTCCAAATCTATCTCCAAATCTATCTCCAAATCTATCTCCAAATCTATCTCCAAATCTATCTCCAAATCTATCTCCAAATCTATCTCCAAATCTATCTCCAAATCTATCTCCAAATCTATCTCCAAATCTATCTCCAAATCTATCTCCAAATCTATCTCCAAATCTATCTCCAAATCTATCTCCAAATCTATCTCCAAATCTATCTCCAAATCTATCTCCAAATCTATCTCCAAATCTATCTCCAAATCTATCTCCAAATCTATCTCCAAATCTATCTCCAAATCTATCTCCAAATCTATCTCCAAATCTATCTCCAAATCTATCTCCAAATCTATCTCCAAATCTATCTCCAAATCTATCTCCAAATCTATCTCCAAATCTATCTCCAAATCTATCTCCAAATCTATCTCCAAATCTATCTCCAAATCTATCTCCAAATCTATCTCCAAATCTATCTCCAAATCTATCTCCAAATCTATCTCCAAATCTATCTCCAAATCTATCTCCAAATCTATCTCCAAATCTATCTCCAAATCTATCTCCAAATCTATCTCCAAATCTATCTCCAAATCTATCTCCAAATCTATCTCCAAATCTATCTCCAAATCTATCTCCAAATCTATCTCCAAATCTATCTCCAAATCTATCTCCAAATCTATCTCCAAATCTATCTCCAAATCTATCTCCAAATCTATCTCCAAATCTATCTCCAAATCTATCTCCAAATCTATCTCCAAATCTATCTCCAAATCTATCTCCAAATCTATCTCCAAATCTATCTCCAAATCTATCTCCAAATCTATCTCCAAATCTATCTCCAAATCTATCTCCAAATCTATCTCCAAATCTATCTCCAAATCTATCTCCAAATCTATCTCCAAATCTATCTCCAAATCTATCTCCAAATCTATCTCCAAATCTATCTCCAAATCTATCTCCAAATCTATCTCCAAATCTATCTCCAAATCTATCTCCAAATCTATCTCCAAATCTATCTCCAAATCTATCTCCAAATCTATCTCCAAATCTATCTCCAAATCTATCTCCAAATCTATCTCCAAATCTATCTCCAAATCTATCTCCAAATCTATCTCCAAATCTATCTCCAAATCTATCTCCAAATCTATCTCCAAATCTATCTCCAAATCTATCTCCAAATCTATCTCCAAATCTATCTCCAAATCTATCTCCAAATCTATCTCCAAATCTATCTCCAAATCTATCTCCAAATCTATCTCCAAATCTATCTCCAAATCTATCTCCAAATCTATCTCCAAATCTATCTCCAAATCTATCTCCAAATCTATCTCCAAATCTATCTCCAAATCTATCTCCAAATCTATCTCCAAATCTATCTCCAAATCTATCTCCAAATCTATCTCCAAATCTATCTCCAAATCTATCTCCAAATCTATCTCCAAATCTATCTCCAAATCTATCTCCAAATCTATCTCCAAATCTATCTCCAAATCTATCTCCAAATCTATCTCCAAATCTATCTCCAAATCTATCTCCAAATCTATCTCCAAATCTATCTCCAAATCTATCTCCAAATCTATCTCCAAATCTATCTCCAAATCTATCTCCAAATCTATCTCCAAATCTATCTCCAAATCTATCTCCAAATCTATCTCCAAATCGATCTCCAAATCGATCTCCAAATCGATCTCCAAATCGATCTCCAAATCGATCTCCAAATCGATCTCCAAATCGATCTCCAAATCGATCTCCAAATCGATCTCCAAATCGATCTCCAAATCGATCTCCAAATCGATCTCCAAATCGATCTCCAAATCGATCTCCAAATCGATCTCCAAATCGATCTCCAAATCGATCTCCAAATCGATCTCCAAATCGATCTCCAAATCGATCTCCAAATCGATCTCCAAATCGATCTCCAAATCGATCTCCAAATCGATCTCCAAATCGATCTCCAAATCGATCTCCAAATCGATCTCCAAATCGATCTCCAAATCGATCTCCAAATCGATCTCCAAATCGATCTCCAAATCGATCTCCAAATCGATCTCCAAATCGATCTCCAAATCGATCTCCAAATCGATCTCCAAATCGATCTCCAAATCGATCTCCAATCGATCTCCAAATCGATCTCCAAATCGATCTCCAAATCGATCTCCAAATCGATCTCCAAATCGATCTCCAAATCGATCTCCAAATCGATCTCCAAATCGATCTCCAAATCGATCTCCAAATCGATCTCCAAATCGATCTCCAAATCGATCTCCAAATCGATCTCCAAATCGATCTCCAAATCGATCTCCAAATCGATCTCCAAATCGATCTCCAAATCGATCTCCAAATCGATCTCCAAATCGATCTCCAAATCGATCTCCAAATCGATCTCCAAATCGATCTCCAAATCGATCTCCAAATCGATCTCCAAATCGATCTCCAAATCGATCTCCAAATCGATCTCCAAATCGATCTCCAAATCGATCTCCAAATCGATCTCCAAATCGATCTCCAAATCGATCTCCAAATCGATCTCCAAATCGATCTCCAAATCGATCTCCAAATCGATCTCCAAATCGATCTCCAAATCGATCTCCAAATCGATCTCCAAATCGATCTCCAAATCGATCTCCAAATCGATCTCCAAATCGATCTCCAAATCGATCTCCAAATCGATCTCCAAATCGATCTCCAAATCGATCTCCAAATCGATCTCCAAATCGATCTCCAAATCGATCTCCAAATCGATCTCCAAATCGATCTCCAAATCGATCTCCAAATCGATCTCCAAATCGATCTCCAAATCGATCTCCAAATCGATCTCCAAATCGATCTCCAAATCGATCTCCAAATCGATCTCCAAATCGATCTCCAAATCGATCTCCAAATCGATCTCCAAATCGATCTCCAAATCGATCTCCAAATCGATCTCCAAATCGATCTCCAAATCGATCTCCAAATCGATCTCCAAATCGATCTCCAAATCGATCTCCAAATCGATCTCCAAATCGATCTCCAAATCGATCTCCAAATCGATCTCCAAATCGATCTCCAAATCGATCTCCAAATCGATCTCCAAATCGATCTCCAAATCGATCTCCAAATCGATCTCCAAATCGATCTCCAAATCGATCTCCAAATCGATCTCCAAATCGATCTCCAAATCGATCTCCAAATCGATCTCCAAATCGATCTCCAAATCGATCTCCAAATCGATCTCCAAATCGATCTCCAAATCGATCTCCAAATCGATCTCCAAATCGATCTCCAAATCGATCTCCAAATCGATCTCCAAATCGATCTCCAAATCGATCTCCAAATCGATCTCCAAATCGATCTCCAAATCGATCTCCAAATCGATCTCCAAATCGATCTCCAAATCGATCTCCAAATCGATCTCCAAATCGATCTCCAAATCGATCTCCAAATCGATCTCCAAATCGATCTCCAAATCGATCTCCAAATCGATCTCCAAATCGATCTCCAAATCGATCTCCAAATCGATCTCCAAATCGATCTCCAAATCGATCTCCAAATCGATCTCCAAATCGATCTCCAAATCGATCTCCAAATCGATCTCCAAATCGATCTCCAAATCGATCTCCAAATCGATCTCCAAATCGATCTCCAAATCGATCTCCAAATCGATCTCCAAATCGATCTCCTCCAAATCGATCTCCTCCAAATCGATCTCCTCCAAATCGATCTCCTCCAAATCGATCTCCTCCAAATCGATCTCCTCCAAATCGATCTCCTCCAAATCGATCTCTCCAAATCGATCTCCTCCAAATCGATCTCCTCCAAATCGATCTCCTCCAAATCGATCTCCTCCAAATCGATCTCCTCCAAATCGATCTCCTCCAAATCGATCTCCTCCAAATCGATCTCCTCCAAATCGATCTCCTCCAAATCGATCTCCTCCAAATCGATCTCCTCCAAATCGATCTCCTCCAAATCGATCTCCTCCAAATCGATCTCCTCCAAATCGATCTCCTCCAAATCGATCTCCTCCAAATCGATCTCCTCCAAATCGATCTCCTCCAAATCGATCTCCTCCAAATCGATCTCCTCCAAATCGATCTCCTCCAAATCGATCTCCTCCAAATCGATCTCCTCCAAATCGATCTCCTCCAAATCGATCTCCTCCAAATCGATCTCCTCCAAATCGATCTCCTCCAAATCGATCTCCTCCAAATCGATCTCCTCCAAATCGATCTCCTCCAAATCGATCTCCTCCAAATCGATCTCCTCCAAATCGATCTCCTCCAAATCGATCTCCTCCAAATCGATCTCCTCCAAATCGATCTCCTCCAAATCGATCTCCTCCAAATCGATCTCCTCCAAATCGATCTCCTCCAAATCGATCTCCTCCAAATCGATCTCCTCCAAATCGATCTCCTCCAAATCGATCTCCTCCAAATCGATCTCCTCCAAATCGATCTCCTCCAAATCGATCTCCTCCAAATCGATCTCCTCCAAATCGATCTCCTCCAAATCGATCTCCTCCAAATCGATCTCCTCCAAATCGATCTCCTCCAAAATCGATCTCCTCCAAATCGATCTCCTCCAAATCGATCTCCTCCAAATCGATCTCCTCCAAATCGATCTCCTCCAAATCGATCTCCTCCAAATCGATCTCCTCCAAATCGATCTCCTCCAAATCGATCTCCTCCAAATCGATCTCCTCCAAATCGATCTCCTCCAAATCGATCTCCTCCAAATCGATCTCCTCCAAATCGATCTCCTCCAAATCGATCTCCTCCAAATCGATCTCCTCCAAATCGATCTCCTCCAAATCGATCTCCTCCAAATCGATCTCCTCCAAATCGATCTCCTCCAAATCGATCTCCTCCAAATCGATCTCCTCCAAATCGATCTCCTCCAAATCGATCTCCTCCAAATCGATCTCCTCCAAATCGATCTCCTCCAAATCGATCTCCTCCAAATCGATCTCCTCCAAATCGATCTCCTCCAAATCGATCTCCTCCAAATCGATCTCCTCCAAATCGATCTCCTCCAAATCGATCTCCTCCAAATCGATCTCCTCCAAATCGATCTCCTCCAAATCGATCTCCTCCAAATCGATCTCCTCCAAATCGATCTCCTCCAAATCGATCTCCTCCAAATCGATCTCCTCCAAATCGATCTCCTCCAAATCGATCTCCTCCAAATCGATCTCCTCCAAATCGATCTCCTCCAAATCGATCTCCTCCAAATCGATCTCCTCCAAATCGATCTCCTCCAAATCGATCTCCTCCAAATCGATCTCCTCCAAATCGATCTCCTCCAAATCGATCTCCTCCAAATCGATCTCCTCCAAATCGATCTCCTCCAAATCGATCTCCTCCAAATCGATCTCCTCCAAATCGATCTCCTCCAAATCGATCTCCTCCAAATCGATCTCCTCCAAATCGATCTCCTCCAAATCGATCTCCTCCAAATCGATCTCCTCCAAATCGATCTCCTCCAAATCGATCTCCTCCAAATCGATCTCCTCCAAATCGATCTCCTCCAAATCGATCTCCTCCAAATCGATCTCCTCCAAATCGATCTCCTCCAAATCGATCTCCTCCAAATCGATCTCCTCCAAATCGATCTCCTCCAAATCGATCTCCTCCAAATCGATCTCCTCCAAATCGATCTCCTCCAAATCGATCTCCTCCAAATCGATCTCCTCCAAATCGATCTCCTCCAAATCGATCTCCTCCAAATCGATCTCCTCCAAATCGATCTCCTCCAAATCGATCTCCTCCAAATCGATCTCCTCCAAATCGATCTCCTCCAAATCGATCTCCTCCAAATCGATCTCCTCCAAATCGATCTCCTCCAAATCGATCTCCTCCAAATCGATCTCCTCCAAATCGATCTCCTCCAAATCGATCTCCTCCAAATCGATCTCCTCCAAATCGATCTCCTCCAAATCGAGTCTCCTCCAAATCGATCTCCTCCAAATCGATCTCCTCCAAATCGATCTCCTCCAAATCGATCTCCTCCAAATCGATCTCCTCCAAATCGATCTCCTCCAAATCGATCTCCTCCAAATCGATCTCCTCCAAATCGATCTCCTCCAAATCGATCTCCTCCAAATCGATCTCCTCCAAATCGATCTCCTCCAAATCGATCTCCTCCAAATCGATCTCCTCCAAATCGATCTCCTCCAAATCGATCTCCTCCAAATCGATCTCCTCCAAATCGATCTCCTCCAAATCGATCTCCTCCAAATCGATCTCCTCCAAATCGATCTCCTCCAAATCGATCTCCTCCAAATCGATCTCCTCCAAATCGATCTCCTCCAAATCGATCTCCTCCAAATCGATCTCCTCCAAATCGATCTCCTCCAAATCGATCTCCTCCAAATCGATCTCCTCCAAATCGATCTCCTCCAAATCGATCTCCTCCAAATCGATCTCCTCCAAATCGATCTCCTCCAAATCGATCTCCTCCAAATCGATCTCCTCCAAATCGATCTCCTCCAAATCGATCTCCTCCAAATCGATCTCCTCCAAATCGATCTCCTCCAAATCGATCTCCTCCAAATCGATCTCCTCCAAATCGATCTCCTCCAAATCGATCTCCTCCAAATCGATCTCCTCCAAATCGATCTCCTCCAAATCGATCTCCTCCAAATCGATCTCCTCCAAATCGATCTCCTCCAAATCGATCTCCTCCAAATCGATCTCCTCCAAATCGATCTCCTCCAAATCGATCTCCTCCAAATCGATCTCCTCCAAATCGATCTCCTCCAAATCGATCTCCTCCAAATCGATCTCCTCCAAATCGATCTCCTCCAAATCGATCTCCTCCAAATCGATCTCCTCCAAATCGATCTCCTCCAAATCGATCTCCTCCAAATCGATCTCCTCCAAATCGATCTCCTCCAAATCGATCTCCTCCAAATCGATCTCCTCCAAATCGATCTCCTCCAAATCGATCTCCTCCAAATCGATCTCCTCCAAATCGATCTCCTCCAAATCGATCTCCTCCAAATCGATCTCCTCCAAATCGATCTCCTCCAAATCGATCTCCTCCAAATCGATCTCCTCCAAATCGATCTCCTCCAAATCGATCTCCTCCAAATCGATCTCCTCCAAATCGATCTCCTCCAAATCGATCTCCTCCAAATCGATCTCCTCCAAATCGATCTCCTCCAAATCGATCTCCTCCAAATCGATCTCCTCCAAATCGATCTCCTCGTAGTTTGCTGCACATTGTTATATGGAATAGATCCACGTTTTCCCATGGTAATACAAATGGGGTTTTCAAAAGGGGCGTGTCATAATTATCTCTTAATTTATCGTTACCACGGCTACATGTACAATAAACCGCGATATTGATTTAGGCCAATATCGCCCAGCCCTACTGCAGGGTGACATTAACTCCTTAAACATGCCACGTGTAAGTGACAGGGGGAGTCCCGTGATCAGGACCCCCGCAGTGTGACTGCGGGGGTCCTGATCATTAAAACAGACCGCCAGAGGTCTCTCACCTGCCTCCGTGCGGTCCGATCGGCGCTCTGGTCATTAAGCCTGCACAGGCAGGCTCAATCAGCAGAGCGCCGATAACACTGATCAATGCTAGGCCTATGGCATAGCAATGATCAGTGTATAAAACAAATCTAATGTATGTACAAGTCCCCCAAAGGGACTTCAAAAGTTCAAAACACCCCCCTTTCCCATTATAAAAATAAAACCTATAATATACCGTAGCGTGCGTAATTGTCCGATCTATTAAAATATAACAAGCGTCTTTGTGATCGGTGAACGGCGTAAATGAAGAGGGAAAAAAGTGCGCAGATTACCGATTTTATGTTACATTATATATACAAAAAAATTTATAAAAAGTGATCAAAACGTCCGATCTTCACAAATATGGTATTAATAAAAACTAGAGATCATGTAGGAAAAAATGACACCTCATACAGCTCCGTAGGTGAAAAAATAAAACCGTTATAAGTGTCACAATAGGCCCATTTTATTAATAATTAATTGCCAAAAAAAAGGATTTCATAAAAAAAATACATATATAACATTATAGAATCTGTGTAACCTGCATATGGTTGTGTTCGGACTGACCTATAGAATAATAGTATCATGTCGCTGTTACCATATAGTGCATTACGTAGACACAGGAACCCCCCAAACGTTACCATATTGCATTCTTTCTTACGATTTCACCTATTTATATCTTCATAAATAATATATTTGGGATCCGTCATACATGTTATGGTAAAATGAAAGACGCCATTACACAGTACAACTATTACTGTAACAAACAAGCACTTACATGGCTTGTAGATAGAAAACTGAGAGTGCTGGAGCTCTTAGAAGGGGAGGAGGGAAAAACGAAAATCGCAAAGATCAAAATTTGCGCGGTCCACTGGGTCATTTTGGGCCTGGTCCTCAAAGGGTTAAAAAAAAAAAAAGTTGCATTGAAAAAATATTCGCCTGTCGGAATACCGGTTCATAAATAGAACTTAGACCAAAACTGGGTGGAAAACCCAATTATTCACCTAAAAAAAGGCGCAAAACCCTTGATAAATTTCCCCCATGTTTCCTGTCAGCCCGCTACCGTCACCTTTTCTGCAGTTGTGTTAGGCTTTGTGCCGATTTTTTGATGAATAATTGGATTTTTCTCCCATTTTTGGTCTAAGTTCTATTCATGAACCAGTATTCCACAGGCGAATACATTTTTTTTAGATGCAACTTCTTCTTTTTAATCTGCCTGTTTTTAAGTATTCACCCAAAGGTTCTCATAATCCGGGATTAACCCCCAATTTATCATTTGCGACTTTTTTCTAAGACACATTCACTATGGCGGTGCTACATTTTAAAGAATCAGTCACAAGATATTGGAACAAAATACACACCAATCCCCATTAGAATAGTTGCACACATGACTTCTTAGTAAATGTCCCCCATTGTCTTTTTAATGACGAAAACGGGATCTTTTGGGGATCTGATGAAACCCTGGTTCACATATGGAGGCCTGTTGGGATAAGTGTTTCAGTCCTGTCTTTGTTGTAGAGCAGGTGTGGAGAACCTTTCCTATCAGGGGCCATTTGGAAATTTACAAAATGGTTGGAGGGCCCAACAAAATAACTTTATAATAAAATGTAAATCAGCTCACCCTTAAAGCGACTCTGTACCCACAATCTGACCCCCCAAACCGCCTGTACCTTCGGATAGCTGCTTTTAATCCAAGATCTGTCCTGGAGTGCGTTCGGCAGGTGATGCAGTTATTGTCATAAAAAACAACTTTTAAACTTGCAGCCCCGTGCCCCCATGCTGGCACACCCTCTCTGTCCTTCCTCCCCGCCCTCCTCATCATTAGGAATGCTCCAGGCAGATTGTCTCCTATCCCCCACCTGTGTCAGCATGGCACATGGGCTGGATCGTTAAGGCACCTGTGCAATGTTCAGCATGGAGAAAATGTTCCTGTGGCATTGCTAGTAATGAAGAGGGACAGAGAGATTGTGCCAGCCTAATGCATACACAATCTAGGCCACAGGGCTGCAAGTTTAAAAGTTGTTTTTTAGGACAATAACTGCATCACCTGCCAAACGGACCCCAGGACTGATCTTGGATTAAAAGGTCTATCTGAAGGTACAAGTGTTTGTTTGTTTGGTTTTTTTTTAGGGGGGGGCAGATTGAGGGTACAGAGTCGCTTTAATGTGATGGCTGGAAATGCTTTTCCTTGGCAACGCGTTTTACTCGCAACTGGTTTTCTAAGTTTTTGTCAGTCAGCCAGGTACGCAGTCGACTCTTTGCAATTATTGCATTATATACAGGGGCACATGTGGCAGCATTACAGCCAGGGGCACAGAGTAATGCTGCCACAGCTCTGCTTCTGGATAACCCGCGCTCCTGCTTTTGAGATCCCCCCCCTGCTTTCCCCTGGGACCTATATCTGCCGGACTCACCGTGTGGCCGATGGTGAGGAGGTTAGTTGCTGGTGTGTTTGTGGAGATGGACGCGTGCGTATCACCGCAGTGGACGGCTGCTGCGGAGTATGCAACCAATATGGAAGGACTGACGGGATGCGGCCTGGTGGTGCGTGACAACAGTGTTGTGCCTGCCCGCCTCCACACCGCCCTCCCTGACTGGTAAGGAGCATGGTGATGTAGTCCGCATTTTACGATTAGCTGGTGGGCCGGCTGCCGGACCGGAGGATCTTGCGGGCCAGACGTTCCCCACCCCTGTTGTAGAGCCACACCCTCCCCAGATCATCACACCAGCAGTTGGCGCGACCATTACATACAACATCCGATCACCCCTATGTTGGCACTATGCAGGACATCCTACGACCACATGTTGTCTCTTGCATCATTTTTTTTTTTTCTTCCAGCGGTATAATGGTCACCCCCACAGCAGGGATGTCCCAGGATGTCCACCAGATCTCCAAATACTTCCTTGGCCTTTCAAGTTTGTCACAATGCAGAATATATGGCACCAGCACGGATAGCAGCTTCAGCAACCCTCAACTTTGCAGGATCTACAGGCTCAGCTGTAACACCTGTGGGCAAATGTGCTGCAGGACGCCATACGACACGTTTGTCCTCTTGTATCCAGGCTAGAGGAGGCCCAAACAAGTGCTAGGCCTTTCAATTATACTAGTTTTATCAATAAATGTATCTTTTTGCCTGTATTCTATGGGCCGTACCATTGGTTCCATGACCAAGTCAATGTAATGCTGAGCGGTTAGTGTAGCTGTAATGAAGGCTAATAGGGCTATCATACCTTATGCCACCACTCACCACCATAATCCTAGGAGTGGAAACGTCACGAGTCCTACTCTGGGGATTATGGTGTTGGGTGGTGTATTGTAGCGTCTTCATTGCAGGTACAAAAACAGCTTGGCATGTATACGATTGTGGTACAGCCATTTCTCTCCAGGTGCTCTTTTTTTTTTTTTCAACACAACCATATCGGGTCACATGTTGCTCATGTTTCTGAGCCCCGCCCTCTTTTTGTATTCTCATCGCAGAATCGGCCACATCTCAAAATCACATCAGTCACTTTTCAATACAATAAACTTTTATTAGCACAATTATTTTTGTCACTTTTTTTTTTTTTCTTACAATTTCAATAGAATGCTAAAGCCAAGCTCGGGATTTATTCACTTTCCATACTTTTCTAACAATATGCATTTTCTCAGTTTTTATGCTTTTTACATTTTTTTTTTTTCTGTTGAAATTTTTTTATTTTTATATTTTTTTTTTATAACAAAGTTTAGCAAACAAGGGACTTTTGATGGAAGGTGTTCCATGTGGTCAGTGCAATATGCTGTTACAACTTCTAGATTCACATTATATATATATATTTTTATTCTTAATAATTGTCCCCCTTTATGTTTTATACATGCTGTCATTGTGGAAAGACCGTGGCCTTCAGGGTTTCTTAAACCACCCAGGACCCAAGACATCGTGGGAGTTGTACTTTTGCAACAACTGGAGAGCTACAGGTTGGGAAACGTTGTAGATTAAAGGGAACCTGTCATTCATGCTGCCCGATCTAGACATTGAGTCAGTCCCCATTGTCTACCCCTTTAATTGATACTTCCCTATACCAAACAGGGGAAAAAAAACATCAATCAAGGCTGGTGGGACATCGGGAACCTCCCAATGACTTGGGACAGGTTTGACAGGTTCCCTTTAAATTCCACTTCACTTTTCCATCATATTTCGTTAAAGACTTTATAACAATAATAAAAAAAACTTATACATTTATTTTCAAAATTTCAATAAAATGAATACCGTGATTTTGGCACATCACCATATATATTAAATATATTTGTCCGATTTTTTTCTATATATATATTGTAGACTCGTTTTGAAGCCATCGGTAGCCTCTTCACGATGACAGCACTTTGAAAAATATATATTTTAAATAGATTTTTATTTTGTCCAGATATATAAAATATATATTTTCTTTTTTTTTATTTTATTTTATGTTCTTCTCCACAACCGTTGGTTTAAATTGTAATATAGAAAACCAAAGCTGAATTCTTTCATCTCAAGTCCTGTAGCTTAGCAATAAATTAACACTAAACAGCAAGAGGAACACTTAGTATATTTAATATACATATATTTATAATATATATGTACACACAGTTAACACGGTCTGAGCGTTGGATGCTGGGAAAGAGCTGACGATAAAACCAATTGGACAATATTAAGACCAAATAAAAAAAGAAATATTCACAGAAAATAGGGAAGAAACGGTGTCTGTTGTGTGTATGTGACAATCTTTTAATGTTAAGGTTACTTTTTTTTCTTATATGGCTTTTTCCATAGGCAGCGACCATATCATTAGTGAATCTATAATGGTTAAAAATGGCTGTTTTTTTTTGTAATATTTTTTTTTTGTAAATTTTGAATTTTTTTATTTCACAAAAGTTTTAGATAATCAAGGACACTTGTACGATATATATAAAATATATATGTCTGGTTTAGCTATATCCTTTTGATTGTGCGTCCAGATGTGTGCCTTTATCGTGGGAGGGGATACCTTCAGCATATATATATATATATATATATATATATATATATATATATATATATATATATTCATGAATGATTCGCATATATATCCTCCTCCAGTGATGCAATCGGTTTTACAGGGCTGAATAATTCCAACATAATGATTTTTGGAAGGTAAACTTGTGCTACATTTGAAATGCAAGGGTCATATTTTGTTTCTAATTTTTTTTTTATTTTGTAGCTGTATTTTTGTGTATATTTTTCTTCCTACTATGACCTAGTGTCCTAATCTGAAAGAATCATAGTTTTGGTCATTACACCTGGGTCGGGCAGAACTTCTATAACATCACTCTTCTTCAGTTTGGGTGTGTTTTGGCAACTCCATTCCATTGAAGTGGAGAGAGCTTAATTGTAATACCGCACCCAAACTGGAGACAGGAGAGGTGCTGTTTCTGGAAGAAAGCGGCCATACTTTTTTAAATCCTGGATAACTCCTTTAACTATTTTCAAGGCCCCTCGGTCATCTTTCACTTGTGACTCATGTATTAATATTGCATCTTTGACCTTATTCCACCTCCCTGACCTGCGTGGAATTTATCATTCCTTAATCCCAATCAGAAATCCCCTTGATTAATCTGTGATTATACCATCCTTAAGGGCAAAGTATAAGATTCTTTTATGACCTTGAACAGTTAATATCATTAAGACGGCTTCTTTACTCTCAAGACTTTGCAAAGTCATTTAATACTACATGATAAAATATTGGTCCTAATGTTTTTAAAGCTTCTTTTTTTGTCTTTAATGGAAAAACATTTTAAAGCCTTAGGGTACAAACCCACACACCGTATACGCAGCAGATACGCAACAAATACGCAGCAAATTTGATGGTGCAGATTTGATGCTGTGTTCAGTTATTTAGATCTAATCTGCTGCGTATCGCAGCAGTAAATACGCTGCGTATACGGTGTGTGGGTTTATACCCTTAGGGTGGTATTACACGAAGCGATTATCGTTCGAATAATCGTTCAATCGGTCGTATTTGAACGATTATCTTTAAGTGTAATAGTAGACAACGATTAAACGACGAACGATTGGTCGTTGGTCGTTTAATAGGTTTTGAATCTATTTTTATCGTTTGTCTTTTACACATCGTTCGCACATCGTTCGTTTGAATAAGATGTCGTTAGCCGTTCCCTGTTCATTCGCAAATTGAAAGGGGAGTGTTCTTGAATTTTGTTGCTCCAATATAACCGATAATCTTTCCGTGTAGTAAAACGAACGATTATTAGGCAACCGCTATTGCGATCGTTGGAGATCGTTTATCGTTAATCGTTAATTGAAAAAAATCGCTTTGTGTAATACCACCCTTAGTCTGTTCCTTACCAGATTATCTCTGACATACTTTCACTAACGTGAAACACCTGTCCCAAATTCAAATCCCGGACGAGCCCCCATAATGGGATGTTTGGTAGAACTACGTAGCAGAGGATTCTATTCTAGAATGTTTTGGGCAACGATAGAAACTAGGCTATCTAATCCTACCACTTTACGAACGAACAAAAGAAAAACAGTCTGCAGTCTATCAGTTTGGAAGGCACATTAATAAGTGATGGGTAGGCAAATTTTATAAAAATATATATTTGTTTATGGCAATTTTGGCTTCTTGACTTTACAGCATGCTGTCTTGGTGTGATATGACTATGACGTTGTACAACTACAATCTACTACATTACTTAAATTTATTTTTGGGCCAAAGTTTTGAAAGAAAGGATGGTTCCGGAAAACAACCAGTAATTGGGTGTATATGACGTTATGTTGTTGTTTTTAATGAAGCAATGGTCACCACAGCAATCAACAGTCCAGTTTAAGTGTCCAGTCGTCACCATAAAATATAATCCCCTTAGGTTTAATATGGCAAGATCGTTGTGTAATATTATGTTTGGCTTACACATTAAAGGCATTTTCCTTGATATACAGAAAAAAAAAAATTAACAAACATTTTATTTCTGCAGCTATGGTTTGACTTGTTTAGCGCACTTAGAGGTTAGACACAGGTTCCTATGAGCCGCCAGACGACCATCTCATACATAATTGAATAGTCGTCTTCAAGGTGTTATGATGGCTTCACGGTCTAGGTAGTTTATGTTGGGGGAAAAAAAAATCCCTTTTGATTTTGGGGATAGAGTAAACCTGTAGTGGTTGGGGGCAACATCAGATAGTTTAGTAACAACACACAGCACAAAACAACAACAACAACATACGCTCCCTCCCAGCAGTTTGAAAGAATCAGTGATCAGCACAGAGTTCTTCTCACCCTTGGCAAAAATGAGTGATATCAGATAACAATAGGAGTGGGTGATTGGTTCTAGATTGAACAATAAAAAAATATATCTTTTTGTTTCCCCGCATTTGGCTGTGTGCGACTGTCAGTGCGGCAGTCAGCAGAGCTGGTATCATTATAATCAGTGAGGCTTGTGTGGTTAGAAGCTTCCCGTCGATTGGAGGGGTTACAATACTATGAGCTTAATGGTCTCATCTAAGGCTACACAAGCCATCGATTTAAGAGAATAATCAAGGGGCAAAATTAATTTGATTGAAATATATATATATATATATATATATATATATATATATAAAATTTATTTTATTTTTAAGTACATGCAGTCAGCCATATTGTTTAGTCAGTTTTTAACAGCATTTAGTGATACGCTTTACGGCAAACCCTATGGTCATATGGACATAGACGCAATAAATATCTCCAGGCTGTATGGGTCTTGTTAGTAAGCACGCTATGTTATTTAATATTACAGGGGAGAGGAGGCTGAGATGCTGTTGTCTTCGCTATCTACTGGTGTCACCTTATACTGTAATTCTATACAGATCACTTTTCAGCAGCCTCCTCCTTATCATCCCAGACAGAACGGAACAGAAAGTCACAGCTTAATAACAAGCCTGGTAGCCAGACTGAAAACAGAAAGATTTCAGGATTATTTTACAATCTAAATTTTAGCATAAAAACTTGAGTCCTTTTTTTTTTTTTTAATAATTCCCTTTAAGGGGCCACAAATGACATTGGAACATAGCAGAAGCCAACAATACCTTCAAATATAACAAGTAATGGTGTCGCTCTCAGATGACTTTTTTTTTTTTGTTCATTTTCAAGAGGGTTATGCCATAGACCTTCAAGCAATTCTAGTTTGAAGTAATTAAAATACATTGTAATCTCGGCTGCCGCTAATGCATTGCGGTCCCTAGAGGCTCGGGATGGGTGTTGCTTTCTTTCCACTTCTTCACTAGCTTCCTTTTGCTAATTTGCTCTTCTTCCATATTTAACATTTCTTTGACATTTTCACTTTCTCTTGGAAATATCATTGGATTTCATCTGTCATTGTGCCTGCCTGGCTATATTGTTTCTGTAACGCTGGTTAACCCCTTATATGCTGTGCTTTAGTGACTATATGCTGTACAGAATATAGTTAGTTTTTTGTTTCCTATGAGCGTACTGGATCAGTGACCGTTTTCACTTGTCCTGGCCTGCTGTAGGCTCCCCTCCCTCTCATTGACCATAATCGTCCAGAATCCATCATGTAGTTGTCAGTAGGAAGCAGGAATGTGACTTCTCCCCCCCCCCCTTCTCAACTTTTGGGAAATCTCCCTGATCTGTTTTCCATCTGTTCGCTACAAATAGCAGTAATAGGTCTGCCTTCCAAGACCTTATGAAACAATGCTTTTCACCTTAAAGGGATTTTCCTACCCCATTAATTTTTTTTTTTTATACCGCTTACAATGCTATAAAATAACAAAAGAAGTAATACTCACCTTACCACTCTTCCCTGGTTCCCCACCTCTCCCTGTTCACAAATGAGGCAGCGATTGGCTAATAACCTCTTTGGTGTTGACATGACCATGACCACTGTATGGTGACCTCACCAAGACAGTTCTGGTAGGAATTATGGAGCGGTGTGGGTGCATAATGGGAGCCAAGTGGAAGGGTGAGTATATGTGTTTTGGTTTCTGTTTGTACCTACATTTCCTGCCATGGGTTAATTTTGGCATAATGCAAATGGTTTTTTTTTTGTTTTTGTTAGTTTGTTGTACTGCAATACCAGGTCAATGCATGGAGAAGACAGAGCAAGTTCTCCACCCATCTTCCTGTTCTAAAAATCCATTTAATATATGGTCCCCAGATAGGTGACGTGTCGAATATGAAACTGATAAGAACAGATACCTTACTTGATCTTAGCCAAAAGGCCGAGAAGCGATGACTGGCCATATGTTTTAGAAAGGCCGAGAAGCGATGACTGGCCATATGTTTTAGCTGGTCGACTGTTCACACTGAAATCTGTAGGCTTGCCTTAGGATGATGAGTATCACTCCTTTTTGTAATTTTATAGCTATGTCAGCTGTTTGTACATGATTTCCTTGTGCTGTAAAACCATGTTAACAATTTTTTTTTTTTTTTTAAGAAATTTAGATTTTACTAGGTAATTGTGGTTCTATAAGATCGATAATTCTAATGGTAGACTAAACCTTAGTGGTCAGGAGTCATCAGGGCAGTATGGCGCTTGTGGTTCCATAATAGTTCATAAATCCCGGCCACTATAGTACCTTACAATTATAACTTGGCTTCATACTGGGGCCATGGTAGCTGTGTAGTTCTACTTGATGTTTTTGGAGGGGAAAAAATGGTGATTTACCAGCTGGCACAAAAACTCTCCATATGCCCTGGCAGTGACAGACGATATGCCCTGGTAGTTACAGATTATCAGAGTATGCCAGAAGAAGTAATACTATTAGAGCACACTGAGAGTTGTACTACACAGCGGCTGTGGACTGCTGCTACGGCCACGTCTACCCTACGTAACCCCCTACAGATTACTGGGCAGGAGTCCTTTTTTTTTTTTTTTTTGTTGGCCAATGGGAAGAACTCCTTTCCTGACTGAATCCCAGATAACGGATACACCAGGGTTAAACAGGGAAGAGTGATCAGTGTGTTTGTATTGTGATGCAACATAAGGAGACAAGAATCTGGCTGGTATACGGGTGTTTCATGCCTGTACGGCATAGTCTTCATTCCTGTTCGTGTTAGGGGGAGGGCAGTAACGGTGTTTCTCAGCGCCATAGATTTTCTCTGCTAAATCTTGATTTTGAATATATAGTATAGTGCCTTTATGGAAGTTTAGGGAAACCCGGACTTGCTAGCTATTGCAAACTACAGGTCCCAGCATGTCCTGACAGTTAGAACGTCCTAGTCCTATCTCCAGGGTAAAGGTGGCCAGATACCTTCAATAGCTGTTTTTAAAAAGTGGGATGTAACCATTTGGGACATCCCCAGTAGTTCAATCACTTAGAAAGGGTTAACTTTTGAAAGGAAAAGTCAGACCCAGTCATTCTGTTTCGGGGTCCAAGGCCCACCCATTTGGCATGGCTCCTGGGAGACGGCGCGGTGCAGCTGTGTCTCTCACTCCAGTTTCAGTCCTCATTATGTGTTATTGTTCATCCAGCTGCAGCCACCTCTGTCTGGCTGGATATTATTACTGCATTCTCTCTACTGTTTGTATTAAAAGCGGAAATCAGGTTTTCGAGCAGCGTCCACAATCGCCAAGATTTTTTTCTTTTTCTTTTATCTGCATTATTATTTTTATGCCCAATTCTGTCATTTCCTTCCTGGCGCTTTAAGCCTTCCTAACTCCGGGCATTTTTAACTCCTTAACACACCACCTTCTCTAATTTGACCTCCAAGAATTTTAAATTCTTGCAAGAGCATTGCTTAGCCGAAATCCGGCATGCCTGATTCCCCTTTTCCTGACATCTGTCATAAGAGAGGTCACTATACTGTACATATTAGATGGTCAGCTGATTCCGACAAAATCAGTGGGCTTAGCTAACATATGTCTAAGGTAAATGGACATTTTAAGGGTTTGGGGGGTACTTTGTCACAGGTGGAGGCCATTATCCAAACCTCTTTAATAAAATCCCTAATCTCATCACTGGTCATTGGGTTGATAAAAAATTTATCAGACTCCAACCTGATGGTGTATAAATTAAAATAAAAAACTTGGCTGCCGTCTTCCAGAAATGAAACCACTCATGGTTGTTTGTGTTACCCATTACCCATTTCCCTAATCTCATACAGCCCCTTTAAAGGGGATATCCAGCGCTACAAAAACATGGCCACTTTTTCCCCTCTCTTGTCTCCAGATTGGGTGGGGTTTGGAACTCAGTTCCATTGAAGTAAATGGAGCTTAATTGCAAACCACGCCTGAACTAGAGACAAAAGAGGAGGAAAAGGGGCCATGTTTTTGGATAAGCCCTTTTAAATTTGCTGCATAGCTTCATCCTAATAGTCTATATGCTTATCACACTCTCTACCTACAGTACATTTTCTTCTTTCTTTCTCTATCCTATAGCCTTCTATTACATATCACTTTTCCCTTGAAGAGAACCTACTATCACTTTCATGCTATCTGAACCAGGAGTCATCAGGGCGGTCTCAGGTGGCTTCTCCCCACCCACTGGCCTTGAAAGACAATATTTTTTCGGTTTTAGCAAAGAAAGAGATCTTTTGCATCAAAGCCGGTGGGGCAGGTACAATCTGACGGGGTATACCCCAATGACTTTGAGCCAATTGACGTTAATGATAGGTTCCTCGTAATTTTTACCAATTCTTCAATTTTCTTGAAACCTCTAATAATCTTTCCCGATACCTTTAACGTCTATCTTTTCCCATCCTACCCCATTTTTTTACCTTTTATATTTTACCTAAAGTTACACTGATCATATTGTCTTGTGCTATTTTTGGTGTTATGTTGGGGGTGGGGTGGTATCATATTCTTTAAACATTGTTGGCTTTTGTTGGCTCTGCTTTGTCTTTGGGCCCTTTTTGGCTTAGGATCCAGCTTGAGATCCAAGAACATATTCAGCCAAGGCTACTGAATGCCCTTATCTTAAAGATTACTAGAACATTGGGGTACATCTGTTTAGATGTAGGGGTCTTGGACATTTTTTTCCCTTCATCCTCCAGCTCCACTGCTGCCGTTCAAAAATACTTTATATAGTTATAAGATTAATAATGAACCTAAATGCGGAAAATTATATTCTATACATTGGAATGTTCAGAGGAGACCAATCACCATTTCCTTTACGAAAGTGCAACCTGTAACGGGAGGCAGCCATTTTAAGACTGGTTCCTTTTCTGTAGAAACTTGTGAAGGCTTCAGAGAAGTCACTGTGTCCAACAGGCAAAATGTGAACCCTGCCTTCAAAATGGCTGCCTTTATAGAGTACGGGACATGGATACAAGTTAATACATAAAGACACAGCACACCATCACACACTCACTGCTCTTCTGACCGCAATACGGTCTTTGTTTCTGCCGCGGTTATGGCTAACTGGGTAGAAACAACAAGGGGAAAAATGTACAAGGGCCTCATTTCCATTTGCATAGAAATCTCCAAACCACAAAAAATATAATTAAAACCGTATTTAGCCACATTATCCCACAATAAGGATATATATATATAATATAATATATGAAATAAAAAAATGCTTCTACTTAAACACACGCTTACGAAACGCATCGTAGGACAGACTGCAGGTCACGGAGCACACACAACGGGATTAGGACTCTTGTTAGTGGTCATCGGTGGGTGCAGATTTTTCCTTTCGCTCCCCGTCTCCCTCCCCTCCCCAATCTCTACTCCTGTGGTGGGATAACTCAGGATGAGACCAGGGAGGTGTAAGGTAAACAAGAGGGATACAACGGAGACCAAACAGGATTGAGTCTTCTCTCTTTCTCCTCTTGCATTCTTCAGGCTTTCTTTGGTGGTGGGGCCAATTTGATGATTTCCTCTTCTGAAGGCTGCCTTATAATATCTAGGGAAAAAGAAAAATAAAAAATTTCTTTTATAACTGAAAGACATTTGAAGACCTAGACTGGTAAATGCATAACAAGTAGTGTTGAGCAAACTTAACAGTTTGGGTTCGGCAACATTATCTGAACCCAAATGCTCAGCATTTAACTCCTTGCACCTGGAGAAGTTGAATGCCGCCCTAACGTCCAAGTACGCCAACCACCAAGAGTCAAATGCTCAGCGCGTTGTGGTTCGGAGAACGTTGCCAAAACCACACAGTTCAGCAAGTTCGTTCAACGCTATTTACAAGCCTAGGTGACTCCCTAACTTTTCTAGCAATGGCCACCATTCTATCCACAAGAAGAGGCAGTCAATGTTTCCAGAAGTTGGCACCCACAGTGACTAACTCTTTTGTATCAACCAACCTCGGGGAGCCTTCTGTCTGACCCTAGGCCCTTGTCACCTTAGTCTTGGCAATATGTTCTAATATCACTTTTGGGTTATTTTCGATTTAAAAAAAGTTGGAGGACCTAAATCTACAGCAGGGGTGTTAAACTGTGGCCCTCCAAAACTACAATTACCATCATACCTGGACAGCCAAAGCTTTAGCTGTGCAGGCTTTAAGAGCATTGTACTGTAGTTTTGCAACAGTGGAGGTCCACCGGTTTGACACCCCTGATCTACAGTATTCAGTGGGCCATGGTGGACTTACCTTTATATTTCTTAGCACTAGGGATGCGGGTGAGCTTTGTGTCGAGTTCTTCTTCTGCTGAAATTTTCAAAACTTTGGTCCTGTAGTCGATGACCATGGTGAGAAGGTCGGGACGTCGAGAGATCTCAAAGATGTGTTCTATGTAGGAGAGGTTATCTGGAGAATGGACAAAGATGACATTAAAATATCATAATGCCTACAGATCATTGGCTGTTTTACCAATTCAAGACTGTATAGTAGATACTTAGACAGAGTACAACCCTCTTGTTCTTAAAGAAGGAGGCTTGTCAACTTGTCACAAGGACTGGCTGTTACTTCAAAATGTTTTGTCAAAGTTTTGATCCTTCTGGGTCTCTGTGTTGAGACCCCGTCATCTGCTAGATATAGTTGGGAGAAGTGTGCGTTAAACATTTTTTACTCCCTGTTGTATCTTTGTGACCCAGCTGGACTTCTACAGAAAATCTATGGGCATGTCTCTTGTTGCACACAGTAGAAAAAAACAGCGGCCATAAACGTCACAACAGGTTCTAGCGATCAGTTGGGGTCTATGACAGGTGACTGATACAGTTTGGCATCATTCAAACATCATCCAAGCTAAACTAAGTGTCACTAAGCTAAGTGTCGCTGGACCTAAAGAAGGTAACCCTTTCCAACAAAATTCTTAGAGGGTTATCTAGAATTCGAAAAGCACAGCTGTTTTCTGTAAAAAAAGAAAAAAGCACCTAACTTATTATTAGTTATGTCCGTTAGCAAAATATCCTTAATTCATTTTTAAAACGTATATTTAGAAAAATTTAAGAATTTTTTTTTTTTTTTTTAGAACTTTTGAGAACATTTTTCCTGACAGAAATAGTGAAAAAAAAGCGTAAAATAATAGAAAAAAAAAATAACTAAAAAAAAAAATTAATAGCACTTGATCTGTATAAAGATCTGTGGAAAGAGAATGTCTCCTTGTGTTTTCAGAGAAGCCTAATTGTCATATCGGATTTGCAGACAAGAGCCTGATGCCCGGGTGACATAAGGTACAATGCTTTGGTTGTTTGGCTTCAGAATGGTTCAGGCTTTCACGGATTGTTCTGCCAGATAACAAAGGCCTAGTCCTTGCATTTACTTCCAGTGAATACATGACCCTGTCCCGGCACTTCCCCCCCGCCATTACCACCCCCGGTCACATTGAACAAATGTTCCTCCTTGTAAACGTCTTTAGGTAGGTTTTCACATTTCTTGCTTTCAGGAAAACCCTCGGCTAGATCTTCTGTCGTCGTGATATATTATTGATATACCGCTCGTTCGCCAGGTCCCGGCATCTTGACAGACTTGTAGCAATGTGGCCTGGAGAACTGGAGCCATCAATGGGTTGGTCGTGAATAATACATACCGTTCATGCCTTGTTTCCATGCGTAGGAATTTTTGAGTGGCTGGAAAGAGGAGAATGACTGAATTCTTTGAACGCTTACTTCTGTTCTACGGATGTAGCAGAGCTGAGTTTGTCATTTCACAAGTCACATGGATATAACTCGACTTGACCTGTTGGGCAGTAATATGGTGGAACCTCCTATACGACTCAAAGAGACAACATGAGTGAAGAACATCCAACTAGGACACCTCATCCCTGTTAAGGGACTTGGCCTCATGCCTAACACCTGACCTGGTTCTACTAAACAGGACTTGGATCACTATAGAATACTATATTGATTTACGTTCAAACCAGTAGGAGACTGGAGATGAAGGTTGGGTCTCTAATACAAACTTTTGAAGTAATTGCATTATGTCAACTCTACTCCCAATGTCCCCACTTCGCCCACTTAACATGGCAGCCTATAGGGAAGGTTCTTTGAGTTGAGTTCTGGCATAAGCTGTTTCTATCCCCGCGTCTCGATGGTTTCACTATATTGCGTCTCCTTCCTCTGTACTTACAGATCAGAACACAAATCGCTCTAAGTTACAGGGACCAAGCTCCACGTTGCCAGGGAACCAGGTTGGCAATGAGATGCCGAAGCTCAGGAAAGGTCACCCAGTTCCAGAGCTCCAATGTAGAGAGAAATGTCACTTTAATTATAGTGTGAAAATAACAATCTCCTGTGCAAACAAGACTGGAGATAAGGGGGGAAGGGCGCCACTCTTCACTATCACTGATCATAAGCATTGGTAGAGGCATGAATGACTAGTAATAGCTCCTGTATCATCATATCCATCACACCTTATTGCTCAAGCTCCGTTGTATACATATGGTACAGGACTTTGGTGAGGAATATGTCTTCTCCATCTTTGGTCCAACACTATATCACACAACTGTACATGGCTCCAGTGTCTGGTCAATCCAATGACATAGTGGTGGTCGTGAGGTTGTTGGGTAGAGAGGTGGCCCCATTTTTCCTCCATGTACACAGTTGTTGTTGTCTGTGCTTAACAATGCTGGGCACTGGTTGGTTAGAAATAATTGTATTGATGGAAACGTCTTAAATTAAAGGGTCCATAGTCATGCTAAAGGCTACGCTCTACTATCGGCTGGTGTGTACCATCACAATATCATAAAGCCCACCGATAGGAGCCCTTCTGGGTAGTTTGGGAGATTGTGGTAGATTTAGAGGTTGCGACATCTCTAAGTAAATTCGGTCTTGAAACTATTACATGAAGGAAGTGCGGTTCAATGTTATACCCCCTCCTCCCCATGGGGTCAATGGTGCTGGCAGTGGGTTCGGCCATATGTATGGGGGCCTCCTGTCTCATCACCGACGGAATTAGGTAGTGATAGGATTTATTTGTCTGACCCTTTTTGTTCTCAGAGAGATAAGCCGCCCCAGAGCTGTCTGGCTGCAGTTTACTCCTCCCCACCCTAGAGAGAATGCAGGGATGTTTGGTCATGCCGAACGTTCATGTTGTATAGGGAGGACATGAGGTGTATAGGTATGGTAAAAATGGTCATATACTCTCAATAACAGTTATCTCATCTGATCTCCCCATACACTTAACCTGCTGATATGTCCCTATTGCAGAGGAGGTAGGCATGTCTCTTACCTTCCTTCTCAGCACTGTTCCGGTGCAGTTACTCCTGTGCTCCACAGCCCGGTGAGGCAGTTAGGAGTACTGCCCTGCCCCCATGGTGCTAATCTCACCCGCCCCCCGACCGTTCCGCTCCATTCATTATCATTAGAAAGGGGTGGGCCAGCTGGAGGGGGCAGATCGGCGCTATGGGGGCAGGCAGTGCTCATAACAGTGCACTAGTGCTTACCCCTTCCTATAGAGGGGAACTATCAGCAGGTTAGACGATTCTAACCTACTGATAGTTCCCCTTTAAACGTTCATCCATGTTTCCTCTATAGGAAGGGTTAAGCTAGAGGCAAACAGCTCTGGTGCCTTCTTTCTCCCAGAACAATAGGGTTGGGTGGGAAAAATCCAACACACCTTACCCTTCTCTTCCCCGAGAATCGTGAGACGGCCATAAACTTTAGTCATTTGGCCGAACCCCTATTGTCTAAAGGCTGTATTACACGGCCCGACTCTGAGGAGCAAACGAGCGCTGTCAGCGCTCATTTGCTCATCGTTCCCCGTCTGCTGCCGCCGCTATTCCACGCGGCTGCAGCGAGCACGTGAGTCCTGGGAGGGCCGGGGGAAGCTGCGGGGGGGTCGGTTGATCGTTGCCTCCTATTCCACAGGACGATTATCGGCCATAACGGCTGATATCGGCCGAAGACGGACGATAATCGTTCCGTGGAATAGGGCCTTAAGTTGTATTAGTACTGTATGTAGCTCCCTCCGATTTTCCCCCAACAGACGATGGATCAGAAAAGTCGAATTTTTATGCATAATCCTTCTTTTCTCCTGGAAATAAGCGGTTGCCAAAGGTGTCTGGCAGCAGCTTACTCTCTACATCCTACTAAAAGTACAAGTCTGTTCAGCCGACATCCATTACAGGTGTATTATCATCTAATATAAGTATCGTATGAGCACTATGTAGATTTTAGTCAGCAGTTTAAGGAGGGGGTCGCCATATTGATGATAAAATGACTTGATTTTAACACATCTCAGCATGTTCGTTTTCTCAGCTCACTCCAGAAATACAGCTCTCCTGGCGCGTAGACATCTCGGTGCGGCTGAATTGATAGCGTGCTGGATACGTACACCGCTGTGTAAAATGCGCTTGTTATTTTTTCGCCCAGAGCCTTTAAATAAATCTTGGTTTAGCAGATGACAAGGGGTTAAACGTTTTCACAGTGGCAGGGGAGCAGCATCGCTGGCGGTGGTCCCTTCGATGGAATCAGACAAGCATTGGCATAGCAACAGAAGACTCTAACACAGGCCTGACCAGCAGTGTGCTGAGAACTGATGTAAAGGCCTCTGTATGAGTCCCTCCCTCCTACTGCGCCGTAGGACATGAGCGCTTCTGTAATTATTCCTTCTCCTCGGCTAATGTTCCCGATATAGAGAATATAGCGGCAGACCCAGCGTTCCTCCAGGCTGGTGTATCTGTGGGAAATGGCGCAAATTCATTGGACATACTGTGATGTGCAATGTGCCGATAAATGTATCTTCCCAATAAACCATAGAGAGGGACTATTTTGCTATTTCTTTCCTATTTGGAAACCATCAAGAAGCTGCTGTAGTAGCGGTAGGGAACCTTGGCTCTCCAGCTGTTGCAAAACTACAACTCCCATCATGCCTGGACAGCCAAAGCTAAAGCTTTGGCTGTCCAGGCATGATGGGAGTTGTAGTTTTGTAAGAGCTGGAGAGCCAAGGTTCCCTGACCCCTGTGCTATAGGTTGTGGTAAGGCTGGGTTCACACTGCGTTTTTGCAATCAGTTTTTTTTCAAAAAACGGATGAAAAACGGATTGCAAAAGCGGATGCATTTGTGTGCATCCGTTTTGATCCGTTTTTCCATTGACTTTCATTATAAGAAAAACGGATCAAAACGGATCCGTTTTTTTTTTGACGGACACAAAAACGTTGCTGACACTATTTTTTCTGTCCGTTAAAAAAAAAACGCATCCGTTAAACGTATGCTAAAAACGCAGTGTGAACCCAGCCTAACTTGAGGACCTGAAGGGAGATTTATCAAACATGGTGTAAAGTGAAACTGGCCCAGTCGCCCCTAGCAACCAATCAGATTCCATCTTTCATTCCTCACAGACTCTTTGGAAAATGAAAGGTGGAATCTGATTGGTTGCTAGGGGCGACTGAGCCAGTTTTACTTTACACCATGTTTGATAAATCTCCCCCCTGGTGTTTCTGGTGACCTGGATCCTAAATATCCGCAAATGTCATAATAGGAATTGGGCATAGTCAAGGCACAGTGTGTAATAGAGAAGGAGATATAAGGCCCCTTGTTATCTGGAGATTATCGAGCCGCAGGTTATGCCCCAGTATTTAGGCCTTACCTTTTGCCAATTTATCGTGTTTTTCCAGGAAATTGAACCAGTCTTGGCAGGAGGTAATTTCCTCGCTCTTCTCGCTGGGGATATCCTCCTTGCAGGCTGATTTTAATTGGTCTAAATCCTCATTGGTAATGTTCTCAGAAAGCTCCTGCAACAAAGCGTCGTACTCCTCCATGGTAGCCTGTAAATAAGATAATAATGGGGCTTATATTATATATGTATATTATCCTTACAAACAAAAAATATAACTACTATTTCATGTATATTTTATGTACATGAATATAACTACTATAATACCACTCCTATATACAAAAAATATAACTACTATAATGCTGCTCCTATATACAAGAATATAACTACTATAATACTGCTCCTATATACAGGAATATAACTACTATAATACTGCTCCTATATACAAGAATATAACTACTATAATACTGCTCCTATATACAAAAATATAACTACTATAATGCTGCTCCTATATACAAGAATATAACTACTATAATACTGCTCCTATATACAGGAATATAACTACTATAATACTGCTCCTATATACAAGAATATAGCTACTATAATACTACCCCCTATACCCAAGAATATAGCTACTATAATACTGTCCCTATATACAAGAATATAACTACTATAATACTGCCCCCTATATACCAGAATATAACTACTAGAATACTGCCCCTATATACAAGAATATAACTACTATAATACTGCTCATATATACCAGAATATAACTACTATAATACTGCTCCTATATACAGGGATATAACTACTATAATACTGCGACTATATACAAGAATATAACTTCTATAATACTGCTCCTATATACAAGAATATAGCTACTATAATACTGCTCCTATATACAAGAATATAACTACTATAATACTGTTCCTATATACAAGAATATAACTACTATAATACTGCCCCTATATACAAGAATATAACTACTATAATACTGCTCCTATATACAAGAATATAACTACTATAATACTGCTCCTATATACATGAATATAACTACTATAATACTGCTCCTATATACAGGAATATAACTACTATAATACTGCTCCTATATACAAGAATATAACTACTATAATACTGCTCCTATATACAAGAATATAACTACTATAATGCGGTTCAGGGAAGAAACAGAGTGCTGCACCTCACACCTATGGCTGATACTAGTGCCGCTAGGCTAAATAAAAAACACATCAGAATTTAGTGTATGAATTGATCAAGCCATACTGCCCCATGTACCTCGTGCCGGTATCTGATACACATGGGTCCCTACACTAAGTCCACACCGTGCCAGTCAGTGGCCACCAACCCCGCAGGCACGCACAGCCAGGGAACGGGGGCCATGGGACGGCCCTGCGACCCCCATGCCACAGGACCAGACCCAAAAACACCACACCAGAACCCGGCCAGCACCGCCGGCGGAGAAGGTCGCCCCCAAGCAGCACAAGTCTGGATAAGGAATTACACTCACCATAGCTGCAGCAAACAGAATGGGAAAAAAACAGGAGGGATTAAAACCATGTGCACTCAGGTGTCTCCTGCTATACCATATCCATACTTGTGTCGTTTGGGGGCAGCCTTCCCTGCCGGTGGTACTGGCTGGGTTTTGGTGGGGCTTTTTGGGTCTGGTCCTGTGACATTGGGGTTGCAGGGCCGTTCCATGGCCTCCCTCCCCTGCACGTGCACGCTTTGCGGGGTTGGCGGTCGCTGACCGACACGGTGTGGAGTTAGCGTAGGGACCCGTGTGGACCAGAGGACCTGCGCGGTGGTACACGGGGCAATATGGCTTGATCAATTCATATACAGACACTCTGGTGTTGATTTTTAATATAGGCCTAGCGGCATTAGTATCAGCCATAGATGGGATGTGCAGCCGTTCCATTCTCTCCAGTTCGTGTTTTACAGTTCTCCCTCTCTGAACAGCTCGCACTCCTTTATAAGACCCACATGACCAAAATTAGCAGGATATGTCTGTGCTCACATGTCTGGACCCTATGTCTTCCCCATTCTGTGAGAGCAGCAATGGTAAGTGTAATACCATATCCATACTTTTGTCGTTTGGGGGCAGCCTTCCCCGCCGGTGGTGCTGGCTGGGTTTTGGTGGGGCTTTTTGGGTCTTGTCCTGTGACATTGGGGTTGCAGGGCCGTTCCATGGCCTCCCTTCCCTGCACGTGCACGCTTTGCGGGGTTGGCGGTCGCTGACCGACACGGTGTGGAGTTAGCGTAGGGACCCGTGTGGACCAGAGGACCTGCGCGGTGGTACACAGGGCAATATGGCTTGATCAATTCATATACAGACACTCTGGTGTTGATTTTTAATATAGGCCTAGCGGCATTAGTATCAGCCATGGATGGGATGTGCAGCGGTTCCATTCTCTCCAGTTCGTATATAACTACTATAATACTGCTCCTATATACAGGAATATAACTAATATAATACTGCCCCTATATACAGGAATATAACTACTCTAATACTGCCCCTATATACAAGAATATAACTACTATAATACTGCCTAGTATATACAAGAATATAACTACTATAATACTGCCCCTATATACAAGAATATAACTACTATAATACTGCTCCTGTATACAAGAATATAACTACTATAATACTGCTCCTTTATACAAGAATATAACTACTATAATACTGCTCCTATATACAAGAATATAACTACTATAATACTGCTCCTATATACAAGAATATAACTACTATAATACTGCCCCCTATGTACAAGAATATAACTACTATAATACTGCTCCCATATACAGGAATATAACTACTATAATACTGCTCCTATATACAAGAATATAACTACTATAATACTGCTCCTATATACAAGAATATAACTACTATATTACTGCTCCTATATACAAGAATATAACTACTATAATACTGCTCCTATATACAAGAATATAACTACTATAATACTGCTCCTATATACAAGAATATAACTACTATAATACTGCTCCTATACACAGGAATATAGCTACTATAATATTGCTGCTATATACAGGAATATAACTACTATAATACTGCTCCTATATACAAGAATATAACTACTATAATACTGCTCCTATATACAGGAATATAACTACTATAATATTGCTGCTATTATAGCTTGCTGTGTACGGGGGCCATGTTGACCACTGTCCACAGCTGAAAAGCCTATAATGGGACAGCATGACACCTTGGCGGCACTACACATTATTAGGCGGCAGGCTGTTTTAATGCTCTGGCTGATTGGTGTATGTAATGTATTAATCATAGGATAATTCTTCAGCTGCTATTGTGTTCTCCTGTATTGTTTGCAGAAGTTCATGATGACATGTGACGGAAGTAACAGATTGGATGACACTCGTTGAATGCACCACCACTGACATGGTGTCTTGAGTGTGTCAGGTTGTCGCCCGCTCTCCGGCACAGTCGAGGTGATGAAGTGTTAATGACACAACAGTCATCAGTGTTCCAGTTTTGTCTTCATACTTCACACCCCTTGTGCGGAGATATAAATTCTCTGCATTCCTATGAATTAACAGCTTCAGCTTCCCCGATGAACTCCGTCTATTGTCTATACGTGGCTGTGTGTCACTAGGGGGGATGACGTGGCCGAGGCACCATGTGTAGCTCCTCACTGGATGCTCATCTACACCTAACAAGGTGGAACAGGTTGCCTCAAGCTTCTTTCCTCCGAACTGAGGTCTTGGCCTAACCTGGTTATTAAAGGGGTTCTCCAGCGCTACAAAAACATGGTCTCTGATTTTGCAACTCAGAGCCTTGTTACACAGAACGATTATTGTTCGGAAAATCGTTAGATTGTATAGTTTAGTGTAACAGCAGACAACGATTAAACGACCAAATCGTTAGTCGTTTCATAGATTTTGGACCTATTTTTATCGTTTGCAAATCGTTCGCATGGAATAGGACGTAGTTCGGTCATTTGCAGAAGCGGCGAACGCAATAGCGACGACAAGACGACCGCAAGAACGATCATAAGTAACGATCATCGTTCCGTGTAATTGGGCAAACGATTTCAGGTTCGCAATAGCGGTCATTTGAGATCGTTTATCGTTAATCGTTGAAAAATCGCTTTGTGTAATATTATTACACAAAGCGATTTTTCAACGATTAGCGATAAACGATCTGAAACGACCGCTATTGCGAACTACCTGAAATCCTTCAC
Organism: Dendropsophus ebraccatus; assembly: GCF_027789765.1. Lineage (NCBI taxonomy): Eukaryota > Metazoa > Chordata > Amphibia > Anura > Hylidae > Dendropsophus > Dendropsophus ebraccatus. Next base: position 14,332,454 of record NC_091466.1, on the reverse strand, counting down.
CCAATTACACAGAACGATGTTCGTTACTTATGATCGTTCTTGCGGCCGTCTTGTCGTCGCTATTGTGTTTGCCGCTACTGCAAACAACGTTTTGTTCCATGCGAACGATCAACAATAAAAATAGGTCCAAACGACTAAAGATTTCTTGTTGGTCTTTTTATCGTTGTCTGCCATTACACTAAACGATAAGCGCTCAAACCCGAACGATCTAACGATTTTTCGAACGATAATCGTTCCGTGTAATAAGGCCCTAAGTTTCATTAAAGTGAATGGAGTTTAATTGCAAACCACACCTGACCTGGAGACAAGAGTGGTGCTGTCTCTGGAAGAAAGTTGCCATGTTTTTCTAATGCTGGATAACCACTTTAATGTGTAGATCCCAAGAACTTGACCCGCACACGAGTCCAAACAAGGGTCATCTATGTGTGCAGCCCTTCTTATTGTACTAGTGACATAGTTTATTCCCTGATCACCAACACAACCGCCCCGCACCCCAACCCCAACGGCGTCCACACAAGGGGGAGACTGGCTTTATGTAGCTTCCATTGTACAAAACAGAGATTTTTGCTGTTTCGAGAAAAAGTTGGCCAAACCCACCGATTTTGATGGGACCTACTGATAGGGCTCTCCCTAAAGGTCCCCATACACCTTCAATAACTGACAGCCGAAGAGTTTGTCCATCAGTTATCCCTCCCGCCCCCACCCGTCCTCCTCACACACAGGAACCCCTCCCCCTTCCCTGCAGCGAACCCCACAGGGGTAGGCCATAATGAGAGAGCTCTTCTTGTGCTTTAGTTCCCCCAAAACAAAGGGGTGGGTGTGATTTTCTATTACTCTCGACCCCTATCTCCACCGCCAGCCAGGAGAGATAACTGACAGCCGATCGGTCATTCAGGTGTATGGGCACCTTACCTCTCCGGACCAATGACACCAAGGAAGAAAAGAATTTGTATTTTCCTTGAGAACCAGATGAGTTTGGCTTAACAGGCCTATTCCACAACTCGATAATCTTGTGGGCAGGGCTGCACAGACATCATTATTGATGTGCGTGCAGTCTTTGCTTTAGTCAGCCATTGGCCATGCATCACCTATCACTTGGAAAGCTGTGCGGCCATGATTTTTTGACATGTTTACTTGCTTGTCGGCTGATAATTTCTCCATGTATATATGTAATTAAAACAATACATCAAAAGTGTATGACCACTTTATTGGGTCCAATCATGTACCTGGTGGTCTACAGGCTGATACCTACAAACCTGAATATTACAATACTGTCAAAATGTTTCTGACCCCTCCCACAACACAACCACCTGTCCTCCTGGTGTTTTTGGTGGTTTCCCCACAGGAGCCAACCCTTGGCTGGGCCCTTCCCGGAGGGATATCTGGCTAGTCCTGTGTTTCGAGACGCTTCAATGAGGCTCCATGGGCTCTTCTTTTCCATATTAAAGTTGAAGGGGGGTCATTGTTCCCTGATGCCTTTCGGGTAAGTTAGTTGGGGGTCTCTCTCTTTTTAGAGAGGGCTTGCAGTCTTGTGCACTTTGCATGTTTGAGAACGTTCCCTACAGATCTTCACTTTACGAAATCCGGAGCTGCCTGACGTGATGTGTCACCTTCCCGCTCACAGCTCGGAGAAACTAATTAACAGTTATTAGCTCCATCTTTACACTTGATTGCAGGGGAGACGGAGGGGGGAGGGGCAAATCCGAGGGGTGTGAAGAGAAATGGTAAAAAACGGAACAGGTGACGGCCGGGAAGATGTGTGCGGCAGGTGTGCCCCGCCGTCTACTGGAAGGATCACAATTGATGCTGTTCTAATGAGGTTACACATCCTCCGCTGCTTCGTGCCGGTGTAATAATTATCATGCATTCTCTGTCGAGGTGTCAGCCACAGAAACTAATTGGCCAACCACAGGTTAATTTTACTGGTCGGTAAAATTGTAAAAAAAAATAAAAAATTGTGGCTTTTTGTTAGAGGATTTTTTTAAAAGAAACACTCAGATACATTGTGTTATTAGTGTTGTTGGTCCTGCAGGGGCGGGGCTTGGGTTCTTGTCAGGCTCCGCCCCTGCAGACCCTGGACTACCTAAAACACTGTGTATACATTTGCCTGTTGTGTTAAAAAATGGCAAAATATCAATAAGAAGACACCTTAAAGAGAATTTCCATTTTATAGGGCATTGAGGAAGGTATCTCTAAACACTTTCATGGTCCTAAAATCCAGGACCTTTTCAGCACCTCCAGGAATCTAGTGGATGTATCCACTAGGACCAGGTACCCAACCAATCCATATGTGCACTGTAGTAATTATTAATAACCAAGTCTGACCCTTATGGGGCAAAGTAGTAATGTAAAGCCCCTCCCAGTGCTAGAGAGGGGTAATAAGGTACTGAATTCTCTCTCCCAACAAATTAGAATGGTATTTGGGGTATTTGGCTACCTTCACTTAGTGATACTTTGTATGCGATCACTCTACCCTGGTAGATAGACCAGTGGCTGATTGGGTAGACCAGTTATCTGCGGATAGTGTTTTCTAATTAGTGGTACTTCCCCTTTAAATTTCATGGTCAGTGCCACCGGGAATCCACTGGCTGATCCCAATTGCCTTCTATTACATAACCAGTGCCAGGCGGAGGCCGACATGCTGTCTGTGATATTAACACACAGGGTAAACGCAAGATGACGGTGATCTCTGCAAACTGCTCCCTATACTGTCTGCAGGATCCTGATGGTGATCCCATGTGACACAGACTGGAGAGACTGGCTGCACTGCACATGCACTGCCACAAACCCGCATCCACCGTATGTGCACAGCGAGGGTGCTCACACAGGACTGGCCTCCAGAATGTCTCGGTAGAACATAGTATCGCAGATGATGGGCTTAGATACAGCAGCTCAGCAACATGATGGAGTATCTCAGCAAAGAGTATCAAAGGGATAGGGTTGGATACAGCAGCTTAACAGACAATATCTTGTGATACTCTCCTAGCAAATAGTATCATACAGGATAAGGTTAGATACAGGAGTTCAACACTATCACACATGATATTCTTACATGCAGAAAGTATCGCATATGATAAGATTAGATACATCAGTGAGTCATATCAATGGGTTGCATATATTGGCTTAGCAGAAAGTATCACAAACAATAGGTTAGATCCACCATCTCATCAGACAGTATCACACATGATAGGCTTAGATACAGCAGCTCAGCAGACAGTATCACACATGATAGGCTTAGATACAGCAGCTCAGCAGACAGTATCACACATGATAGGCTTAGATACAGCAGCTCAGCAGACAGTATCACACATGATAGGCTTAGATACAGCAGCTCAGCAGACAGTATCACACATGATAGGCTTAGATACAGCAGCTCAGCAGACAGTATCACACATGATAGACTTAGATACAGCAGCTCAGCAGACAATCTTGTGATACTGTCTCAGCAAACAGTATCATAGAGGATAAGATAGGTTTAGATACAGGAGGAGAAACAGACACTATTACACATGATATTCTTACATACAGAAACCAAGCAGAAAGTATCACACATAATATGATTAGATACATCAGTTCAACAGACATATGATAGGATTAGATACAGCAGCTCCACAGACAGTATCACACAGGAAAGGCTTAGATACATCAGCTGAGCAGGTGGTCTCAGCCGGATCCACGTGACACCCCGCTATGAATACTGAATGAATTTCCAGCCGTGGAAAAGTGCGGCGGGAGAGGAGAGTGATTCAGAGTCAGGAAGGGGCAGATGCGGAGGATTCCTGCCAGGAGAGCTGAGGGTGACTGAGGAGCAGGCCGCTGTGCCAGCCGGGCACCGGATGATATCACCGCCCTCACCCAGCAGCCAGGCCTGACATCAGCCGCCCCACCAAACCTGCTGGGGACACATTAACTCTTTCCACAACACAACATTTCTTGTTTTGGTTTTGCCCCCATAATGACAGCCAAAGGGCCCTGAACCAACCAGGGTGCCCCCATAACAGCAACAGCCAGAGTGCCCCCATAACAGTGACAGCCACAGGGCCCCCATAACAGTGATAGCCACAGGGCCCCCATAACAGTGATAGCCACAGGGCCCCCATAACAGTGTCAGCCACAGGGCCCCCATAACAGTGACAGCCACAGTGCCCCCATAACAGTGACAGCCAGAGTGCCCCCATAACAGCGACAGCCAGAGTGCCCCCATAACAGTGACAGCCACAGGGCCCCCATAACAGTGATAGCCACAGGGCCCCCATAACAGTGACAGCCACAGGGCCCCCATAACAGTGATAGCCACAGTGCCCCCATAACAGTGTCAGCCACAGGGCCCCCATAACAGTGACAGCCACAGTGCCCCCATAACAGTGACAGCCAGAGTGCCCCCATAACAGCGACAGCCAGAGTGCCCCCATAACAGCGACAGCCAGAGTGCCCCCATAACAGTGATAGCCATAGTGCCCCCATAACAGTGACAGCCACAGTGCCCCCATAACAGCGACAGCCAGAGTGCCCCCATAACAGTGATAGCCACAGTGCCCCCATAACAGTGACAGCCAGAGTGCCCCCATAACAGCGACAGCCAGAGTGCCCCCATAACAGCGACAGCCAGAGTGCCCCCATAACAGCGACAGCCAGAGTGCCCCCATAACAGCGACAGCCAGAGTGCCCCCATAACAGCGACAGCCAGAGTGCCCCCATAACAGCGACAGCCAGAATGCCCCCATAACAGCGACAGCCACAGTGCCCCCATAACAGCGACAGCCAGAGTGCCCCCATAACAGCGATAGCCAGAGTGCCCCCATAACAGCGACAGCCAGAGTGCCCCCATAACAGCGACAGCCAGAGTGCCCCCATAACAGCAACAGCCACAGTGCCCCCATAACAGCGACAGCCAGAGTGCCCCCATAACAGTGATAGCCACAGTGCCCCCATAACAGCGACAGTCAGAGTGCCCCCATAACAGTGATAGCCACAGTGCCCCCATAACAGTGATAGCCACAGTGCCCCCATAACAGTGTCAGCCACAGGGCCCCCATAACAGTGACAGCCACAGTGCCCCCATAACAGCAACAGCCAGAGTGCCCCCATAACAGTGACAGCCACAGGGCCCCCATAACAGTGATAGCCACAGGGCCCCCATAACAGTGACAGCCACAGTGCCCCCATAACAGCGACAGCCACAGTGCCCCCATAACAGTGATAGCCACAGTGCCCCCATAACAGTGACAGCCACAGTGCCCCCATAACAGCGACAGCCACAGTGCCCCCATAACAGCGACAGCCACAGTGCCCCCATAACAGTGACAGCCAGAGTGCCCCTATAACAGTGACAGCCACAGTGCCCCCATAACAGCGACAGCCAGAACGCCCCCATAACAGCGACAGCCAGAACGCCCCCATAACAGCGACAGCCACAGTGCCCCCATAACAGTGACAGCCACAGTGCCCCCATAACAGTGACAGCCAGAGTGCCCCTATAACAGTGACAGCCACAGTGCTACCATAACAGCGACAGCCACAGTGCCCCCATAACAGCGACAGCCAGAACGCCCCCATAACAGCGACAGCCAGAACGCCCCCATAACAGTGACAGCCACAGTGCCCCCATAACAGCAACAGCCAGAGGCTGCATGATTCCCGTTTACAAGTGTTCCTGTGTCCTCTATGGGGAGGGGTAAGCCGGAGCTCTGGCTGTTGTTTATCTCTTCTAGAACAAAGAGGTGGTGATTTTCCATCATGGTCTACCCCTATCACCACCGACATCATCTGTCAGTAGTCAGTTAGGATGGCACCTTTTCAATGGTCACTGGTTTTAATATAATGTCTGATAGTCTCACATATTATACAAGTCCTCTCTGTATATAGTCAGGACTGTACATGTCCAGCAGGTTCCCTGTCAGCCGGAGACACAGCAGATAGAGAAGGTGACGGCGACATTGTCCAGATCGTTTCCTGTCCCTTTTATTTAGAGGCGACTTCCTTCTTACCTAAGATTCCAGTCACACATCTCCATTATCCGGTTTACTTCACAATACTGTGTATAATCCTGAGCCCCCCAACCCGACACCCGCCCCCATCTCAGATACTCATCCAATAATACAGTGGTGCCTTGGATTAGGAGCATAATCCGTTCCGGGACGGCGCTTGTAATCCAAATTTACTCTTAAACCAAAGTAAATTGTCCCATAAGAAATCATAGAAATGCAGACAATTGGTTCCACACCCCAAAAATAATGATTTATTATTCTGAATAACATGTAAAACAGATGAAACAAACATTCAGAAACAGCAGAATCTGTGATATTATAAGTTACTGTACAGTAATGGGGAGGATGGGAAACACAAGGGCGGACAGAGACTGCAGGGAGCATGAGGGAGTGAGCAGGGCAGATGTGGGCACATACATGCAGCACTCTCTGTCCGGGGAGAGAGGGGTTACAGCTATGGAGAGATTACCTCCACAGTCCTGTCCCCTGATGTAAGCCCCAGCCTGAAGTGGATCTGCTATGATTTGGAAGGTGAGGGAGACTTCCTGGGTCAGAGTACAGTGCTGTAGACCCCGCTATGCAGGCCATGCCCCTCCCCCACTCCCACCCAGTACAGGGAGCTCTTACACCAAAGCAATGCTCTTACACCAAGTCACAATTTTGAAAAACTGGGAGCTCTTATACCAAAACGCTCTTAAACCAAGGTACTACTGTATATATTATCTGTACCACTTCCATACATGCTATGGGACACCTCTGCAGCTGCTGATTGGCTGGTCACACCTGCAATGTCACGACCCCAGGACCCGGAAGTGGATGAACAGCGGGACTGATCGGTAAGATGCCGGCGGGGCTGCGGGAGCGAGGGAGGTAAGTGCACTGTATTATTTTCAAAAGACCTATCCCCGGACATATATTAGAAAAGGCTCCTGACCGGAGTGCCCCTTTAAACGTGAATATCATCCAAAATGTTTCTGTAGCTCTCACAGCAAATCTTTTCATGTACATTTATACAGTAGATTAGAACATTCCCTTAAAGGCTAAAGAATAGGTGGGGGAGGGTCTTGTGCAGGAAAGGGGGAACAGGTCTATGGTGCAGGGAGGGGGCACAGGTACTATGGTGGGGGAAGGTCTGGTGCAGGGAGGGGCACAGGTACTATGGTGGAGAAGGTCTGGTGCAGGGAGGGGGCACAGGTACTATGGTGGAGAAGGTCTGGTACAGGGAGGGGGCACAGGTACTATGGTGGAGAATGTCTGGTGCAGGGAGGGGGCACAGGTACTATGGTGGAGAAGGTCTGGTACAGGGAGGGGGCACAGGTACTATGGTGGAGGTCTGGTACAGGGAGGGGGCAGAGGTACTATGGTGGAGAAGGTCTGGTACAGGGAGGGGGCACAGGTACTATGGTGGAGGTCTGGTACAGGGAGGGGGCAGAGGTACTATGGTGGAGAAGGTCTGGTGCAGGGAGGGGGCACAGGTACTATGGTGGAGAAGGTCTGGTACAGGGAGGGGGCACAGGTACTATGATGGAGAATGTCTGGTGCAGGGAGGGGGCACAGGTACTATGGTGGAGGTCTGGTACAGGGAGGGGGCAGAGGTACTATGGTGGAGAAGGTCTGGTATAGGAAGGGGGCACAGGTACTATGGTGGAGAAGGTCTGGTACAGGGAGGGGGCACAGGTACTATGGTGGAGAAGGTCTGGTACAGGGAGGGGGCAGAGGTACTATGGTGCAGAAGGTCTGGTATAGGAAGGGGGCACAGGTACTATGGTGGAGAAGGTCTGGTACAGGGAGGGGGCACAGGTACTATGGTGGGGGAAGGTCTGGTGCAGGGAGGGGGCACAGGTAGTATGGTGGAGAAGGTCTGGTACAGGGAGGGGGCAGAGGTACTATGGTGCAGAAGGTCTGGTATAGGAAGGGGGCACAGGTACTATGGTGGAGAAGGTCTGGTACAGGGAGGGGGCACAGGTACTATGGTGGAGAAGGTCTGGTACAGGAAGGGGGCAAAGGTACTATGGCGGAGAATGTCTGGTACAGGGAGGGGGCACAGGTACTATGGTGGAGAAGGTCTGGTACAGGGAGGGGGCACAGGTACTATGGCGGAGAAGGTCTGGTACAGGGAGGGGGCACAGGTACTATGGTGGAGAAGGTCTGGTACAGGAAGGGGGCACAGGTAGTATGGTGGAGAAAGTCTGGTACAGGAAGGGGGCACAGGTAGTATGGTGGAGAATGTCTGGTACAGGGAGGGGGCACAGGTACTATGGTGGAGAATGTCTGGTGCAGGGAGGGGGCACAGGTACTATGGTGGAGGTCTGGTGCAGGGAGGGGGCACAGGTACTATGGTGGGGGAAGGTCTGGTGCAGGGAGGGGCACAGGTACTATGGCGGAGAAGGTCTGGTGCAGGGAGGGGCACAGGTACTATGGTGGAGAAGGTCTGGTACAGGGAGGGGGCACAGGTACTATGGTGGAGAAGGTCTGGTGCAGGGAGAGGGCACAGGTACTATGGTGGGGGAAGGTCTGGTACAGGGAGGGGGCACAGGTACTATGGTGGAGAAGGTCTGGTACAGGGAGGGGGCACAGGTACTATGGTGGAGAAGGTCTGGTACAGGAAGGGGGCACATGTAGTATGGTGGAGAATGTCTGGTACAGGGAGGGGGCACAGGTACTATGGCGGAGAAGGTCTGGTGTAGGGAGAGGGCACAGGTACTATGGTGGAGAATGTCTGGTACAGGGAGGGGGAACAGGTAGTATGGTGGAGAATGTCTGGTACAGGGAGGGGGCACAGGTACTATGGCGGAGAAGGTCTGGTGCAGGGAGAGGGCACAGGTACTATGGTGGAGAATGTCTGGTACAGGGAGGGGGCACAGGTAGTATGGTGGAGAATGTCTGGTACAGGGAGGGTGCACAGGTACTATGGCGGAGAAGGTCTGGTGCAGGGAGAGGGCACAGGTACTATGGTGGAGAAGGTCTAGTGCAGGGAGGGGGCACAGGTACTATGGTGGGGGAAGGTCTGGTACAGGGAGGGGGCACAGGTACTATGGCGGAGAAGGTCTGGTACAGGGAGGGAGCACAGGTAGTATGGTGGAGAATGTCTGGTACAGGGAGGGAGCACAGGTAGTATGGTGGAGAATGTCTGGTACAGGGAGGGGGCACAGGTACTATGGTGGAGAAGGTCTGGTACAGGGAGGGGGCACAGGTACTATGGTGGAGAAGGTCTGGTACAGGGAGGGGGCAGAGGTACTATGGTGGAGAAGGTCTGGTACAGGGAGAGGGCACAGGTACTATGGTGGAGAAGGTCTGGTACAGGGAGAGGGCACAGGTACTATGGTGGAGAAGGTCTGGTACAGGGAGGGGGCACAGGTACTATGGTGGAGAAAGTCTGGTACAGGGAGGGGGCACAGGTACTATGGTGGAGAAGGTCTGGTACAGGGAGGGGGCACAGGTAGTATGGTGGAGAAGGTCTGGTGCAGGGAGGGGGCACAGGTACTATGGTGGAGAAGGTCTGGTACAGGGAGAGGGCACAGGTACTATGGTGGAGAAGGTCTGGTACAGGAAGGGGGCACAGGTAGTATGGTGGAGAAGGTCTGGTACAGGGAGGGGGCACAGGTAGTATGGTGGAGAATGTCTGGTACAGGGAGGGGGCACAGGTACTATGGTGGAGAAGGTCTGGTGCAGGGAGAGGGCACAGGTACTATGATGAGAGAGGGTAAGGTGCAGGGAGGGGTGTAAGTACACTGTTGGAGGACAGAGAGACCCCTTATTGTAGGAGAAGTCCAGGGCTATGGTTATCACAGCACGCTGCTGACATTTATCAATGAAAAGGTCAGGCTGCAGATGGGGGGGGGGGGGGGGGGGCTGTCATTTTCCCTCCCCCTCCTACTTCTTCTCCAAGTTTCCAGCCTCTCTATAAAAGGTTGACGAGAGGTTGAGTAAAGTTTTCTTCTTGTTCAATGACAGGTAAAGGGCACGTAAAAGAGCTGGCAGATGAAGATCCTATACTTCTACTCTCGTCACATCCAGAGATGCATTCACACTTCTGCTGGGGTTTATCTGTACTGCATCAGCACCCCTGCAGTGTTTCACAGCATTGATATAAACACCACATCTCCCACAATGCACTACAGCTGAATATTATATATATATATATATATATATATATATATATATATATATATATATATACAGTGGTGCCTTGGATTAGGAGCATAATTCGTTCCGGGATGGCGCTTGAAATCCAGATCCACTCTTAAACCAAAGCAAATTTTCCCATAAGAAATCACTGATATGCGGACAATTGGTTCCACACCCCAAAAACAATGATTTATTATTCTGAATAACATGTAAAACAGATGAAACAAACATTTAGAAACAGCAGAATCTGTGATATTATAAGTTATTGTACAGTATAGCAATCAGCATGTGGTGTATAATGTATAGTAACTGTATAACCCTGATAACACTGCAGCAGCTGGATATGTGATATATAAGTTACTGTACAGTATAGCAGCATGTGGAGTATAATGTATAGTAACTGTATAACCCTGATAACACAGCAGCAGCTGGATATGTGATATATAAGTTACTGTACAGTATAGCAATCAGCATGTGGAGTATAATGTATAGTAGCTGTATAACCCTGATAACACAGCAGCTGGATATGTGATATATAAGTTACTGTACAGTATAGCAATCAGCATGTGGTGTATAATGTATAGTAACTGTATAACCCTGATAACACAGCAGCAGCTGGATATGTGATATATAAGTTACTGTACAGTATAGCAATCAGCATATGGTGTATAATGTATAGTAGCTGTATAACCCTGATAACACAGCAGCTGGATATGTGATATATAAGTTACTGTACAGTATAGCAGCATGTGGAGTATAATGTATAGTAACTGTATAACCCTGATAACACAGCAGCTGGATATGTGATATATAAGTTACTGTACAGTATAGCAGCATGTGGTATATAATGTATAGTAACTGTATAACCCTGATAACACAGCAGCTTGATATGTGATATATAAGTTACTGTACAGTATAGCAGCATGTGGAGTATAATGTATAGTAACTGTATAACCCTGATAACACAGCAGCTGGATATGTGATATATAAGTTACTGTACAGTATAGCAATCAGTATGTGGTGTATAATGTATAGTAACTGTATAACCCTGATAACACAGCAGCTGGATATGTGATATATAAGTTACTGTACAGTATAGCAGCATGTGGAGTATAATGTATAGTAACTGTATAACCCTGATAACACAGCAGCAGTTTGTAGATACAGGATGGAGCTGCAGATCCCCATAATGCAGTAGTGTAGTACAACAGGCTAGAATAGAGGAGCAGGGCTGCTGTCAGAGGTCTGTGTGGTCACATGACAGCAATGGGGAAGGGGTGTGTGTTCAGCATGGAACAATCAGGAAGTGAGAATCACATAGCTGTGCTGGCACATTATATACAGCAGTGTGTATAGCTGAGTGTAAGTGCAGGCACAGTAAAGCAGCAGTGTGTATAGCTGAGTGTAAGTGCAGGCAGATTATAGCAGGAATGGAGAGGATGGGAAACACAAGGGCTGACAGACATTGCAGGGAGCATAAAGGAATGAACAGGGAAGATGTGGGTCCAGTATAGCAGCGCACATTGTCTGGGGAGAGAGGGGTTACAGCTATGGAGAGATTACCTCCACAGTCCTGTCCCCTGATGTGAGCCCCAGCCTGAAGTTAATCTGCCATGATTTGGAACGTGACAGAGACTTCCTGGGTCAGAGTACAGGGCTGTAGACCCCGCTATGCAGACCATGCCCCTCCCCCACTTCCCCTTTCATCCAGCACGGGGAGTTCTTACATCAAAGCAACGCTCTTAAACCAAGTTATAATTTTGAAAAACTATGAGCTGTTCTTTCAAAGCGCTCTCAATCCAAGTTACTCTTAAACCAAGGTACCACTGTATATGTATATATTATAATATGTAGCTTTATATGCTAGGTGAACAATGACATTAATAGTCTACAAATACCCAATCTTTTACTTGTCACATGTAGTACCGCTTTTGTCCACTACCATCACCAAACCCTACTTTCTGCATTCACTACAATAGAACAGCGCCCCCAATGCATAATGAGCCAAAATAATTTACATCAAATCCTGATCTGTTAGTCGTAATTACTTTAAAATAAAGCATCATGCAGATGTGTATCATATCCTGTACTGTTCGGTAAGGAAGTTTCTAGAATCATTTTGCTTTCAAAAAGTGAATGACAAAATCCCTTTAAGAAGCTAGAACATAGGCACTGTTAGAAATTGTGATTGAGGCTAAATCTACCAGTGGTTTCAAGGGAGCCAGACATCCCGTTACCCATCATGCTGGCAGAGATGGGCGACAGCCAGGCAGCCCGGTGGTCATTTGTGGTGACCCCACCGCTCAGCATGATAATGCCATTGTGAGTAAGTGATACTCCTAAGTAGCGGCACCAGGATGGAGGTTACTGCGCCCCATCAGGTTATCATGTCTCCCATTACATCTCATTGCTGCATCTAATCTCTAGTGATTTTTTATGGTGGAAAATTACAGGAAAAATAGTCTCACAGATTGTTTGAATGATGGAGCATGATGGAATAACCTGGGTATGTAATTACATATGTACAGACGGTATATTATACATCTCCTGTATACAGTGATATGGAGCATGATGGTATAACCTGGGTATCTCCTGTATATAATTATATATGTACAGCTGGTATAACCTGGGTATGTAATTACATATGTACAGATGGTATATTATACATCTCCTGTATACAGTGATATGGAGCATGATGGTATAACCTGGGTATCTCCTGTATATAATTATATATGTACAGCTGGTATAAACTGGGTATCTCCTGTATATAGTTATATCCGTATAGCTGGTATAACCTGGGTATCTCCTGTATATAATTATATACGTACAGCTGGTATAACCTGGGTATCTTCTATCTCCTGTATATAATATACATCTATAGCTGGTATAACCTGGGTATTTCCTGTATTTAATTATTCATGTACAGCTGGTATAACCTGGGTATCTCCTGTATATAATTATATATGTACAGCTGGTATAACCTGGGTATATATATATATATATATATATATATATATATATACATATACAGCTGGTATAACCTGAGTATCTCCTGTATATAATTATTTATGTACAGCTGGTATAACCTAGGTATATACAATGTATATAATTATATATGTACAGCGGGTATAACCTGGGTATCTCCTGTATATAATTATATATCTACAGCTGGTATAACCTGGGTATCTCCTGTATATAGTTATATATGTACAGCTGGTATAACCTGGGTATCTCCTGTATATAGTTATATATGTACAGCTGGTATAACCTGGGTATCTCCTGTATATAATTATATATCTACAGCTGGTATAACCTGGGTATCTCCTGTATATAGTTATATATGTACAGCTGGTATAACCTGGGTATCTTCTATCTCCTGTATATAGTATATATCTACAGCTGGTATAACCTGGGTATCTCCTGTATATAGTTATATATGTACAGCTGGTTTAACCCCTCCGTCTCCTGGGATGGATTATACACCACAATGTCTCATAGGATCCTTACAAACAGGAAATGCTTCTCTCTCTGTCTCAGACACCAGAACATTTCCCGGGTGACATTTACATGGAATTATCCATACACCAAATCTGCCGAGTAACCGTGACTCAGGCAGTAGCGGAGCGTCCTGTGACCTGAATGTAAAGCAGGATGACGGCCATCCACAAAGCAGCCACAGTCATAGTGGCTAATAAACAAGTCAAGGGGGAGGGGTCAAAAAGTGCCACTAAGGTAAAGTGGTATAGTTGCCCATAGCAACAACACCATAGAGGTCTCCGCTTATCAGAAGCTCTACAGAGAATGTATGCAGCAATGTCATTGGTTGCTAGGGGAATGCCTAAGTCGTGCGTTTTAAAGGGAAATGGCACACTAAATTGGTCTAGTGGATATAAAAGTGACTGGAGGCCATTTTACTTTGCATTTAATTCCTCACCTAGGGAGGGAAGATAGTAAGGGAACTATTACTACGGCCCGATCATTTTATTAAATGAGCGCCGATCTGCTAGATGGGCGCTCGTTTACTGGACCTATTACACTGCCTGATAATTGGACAGTAAGGGCTGCATGGACATCGTTAGTGATGTCCATGCAGCCCTTGCCCAAACACCTGTTACCGTACCTCTCCCCGCTCCCGGTCTTCTCTCCTGTGCTCCGCAGCTTCCCGGTCCCGGTTGCAGCAGAGTCTGAGCGGCCTCTCAGCCAATCACAGTATGGGACCGCCATGACCTGTGATTGGCTGATTGGCTGTCAGCTTACAGGCCGCTCAAATGCTACAGCCGCCGGCACCAGGCAGCTGCGGAGCATAGGAAGGCGGGAGCGGGGAGAGATGAGGTAAAATGTGTTTGGGCAATCGTAAGCCGTCAGCCTCACATCGCTATTAGAAGTAGGGATGCCTGGTAGGCGCCCGTCAATCATCAGCGAATGATTGTTGTCAATCGATTGACCGATTATCGTTCCTTAGACAAACATGGCTGCCTCTTTTCCTACCGAATACAACTAAACTACAATACCACACACAACCTGAGGATAGGGGTGGCGCTGTGTTTGCAATAAAGTAGTTGCCGTTTTCTGACCCGAGATAACCCCTTTAATTTTAGGTTTTGAGTGGGGTCACCAATTTATAACTGTGCCACATTTCTGGCTTCCTCTTTAACCCTTCCCCATCTCCCTCCCCCCATTAACCCCTTCCTGAGGCTCCCCGAGTCGCTCATTGGGCTTTCACACACTGCGTTAGATTTCCTAAGCCTGAAAGAAATGTGAAAATTGGCTTAGCGCACACAGACAGGATGGGAGGGAGGCCTTGAGGGAAGAGTATGTTTTCTTCCATCTATGTGCAATGAAATCGCCATGGCAACTGACGAGTCTGTGTGAACGCGGCCCCTCCTTTTTTGATTTACAACCTTTTCGCCTTTTCTAAACAACCTTTTGCTTAAAGAACCTCAGACTATCCGCCGGCACAGACCATTACACATTGTTCAATATTTTCCTGACTGGGGTCATATTCCGGGTCACTCTGTAAAAAAAAATTAAATTTATAACATAAAATCATATAAAACCTTCTATGGGTATGAAAACTATACCTATAGTGGTGTACGTAGACACTGGATACGGACATCCAACTATGTATCTCCACCAATGTGCTGGATAATGCCGTTTGGCTGAGTGACAGGACTCTCATCACAATGCCCCGCCCATTTGTCAAATATGCAAATTTACAGCTTCCTCTAATTCTTCTGTGTGTGTCAGTCTTTACTGTACGTTAGGATTCTACTCCTCAAGCAGTCTTGCCGTTTTCTTATACAATATAGTAATAGGTTTCTAGAAACACTTCCAGGCTTTGCTCCTTTAAGAAAAAAAAATAAAAAATCACATCTGCACTTGTGAAAAAAAAATAAAAAATTCTGATTCCCTCTGAGCAGCCGAATGAATAATTCACACAGGTATTTATGGAGGAAAGAAAATATCATGTTGAAAGTGACAACATTGTATTGTTGTATAATCCACTGCCGCCGGCTCAGCTATCCCGCCATTACCGGACCTCAGATCCCCGACGGCTGCCATTTTTTACTTTCTGTTATTGTGTTTGCTGTCAGAAAAAGCCACAATATAAAGCGCTGCGTGACTCCAAGTAAAATCTTAACCCAGACTAGTGTAGCGGCCGCCACCGTGAGGCCTAAAACAGCAGCTCCCTCCGAAAAAAAAAAATTAAAAATATTCAATTTTCAAATTCTAATTTACAAAATTAAAAAAAAAAAATTATTGCAAAATTCAAATTCTAATTGAACTGTTTTTTTTTAACCTTATTATTATTTAGGAAATTATTGGACGTGCCACCAATGAATACAATAGGCGTTGTGAGAGCTGAGGCTAGTTTGCCAGATAATTGGTTACTTAAATTTTTTTTTTTTTTTTTAAGGAATTGCAATTATTTAAAAAATTTAAAAAATGTAAATTCTGTATCCAGTGTGTACAGGGCTATAGGGAAGATGTCTTAGGATCTGCCAAGTGTCCGTCATCATTTCCTTCTTCCTTATTTCATGTTAATTCACATCCCAACCCCCTGGTGAAGTTGTTTTACATGTTCGGGGAATCCCAGGCGTCATTGGTATTCTATCATCCAACTCTCTAAGACTCGGTTTCTGAAGCCTCCCCATTCCCTGTCACTTTCTTCCAAACATCCGTCTGCTTTACTTTCTTCTTGTCCTTTTAACCTGCTCCACACAACGTTCTCATTTTCAGGCTGTGAACCAGCTTCGCTCCCATAGACTTCATCCAGAGCCGCCCCCCCCCTCCCTTCCTCCCCCCCCTTTTAAAAGGAATGGAATGTCCGGACGGCTGATGGCTTTATGCAAAAATACTGTGGGGAGCAAACAAAAGGAGTAATGGAGAGGGGGTGCTCTTGGGTTTGAGCGAACAATAGTGCTTTTATCTCCGTGTTCCCCAGGACCTTGAACTACTGGGTATGTAAGGATTGGACGCCCGTCAAAGTACAAAAAGACTGCGGTAAAATATAACATTGAAATATTCTGTTTTGCAGGGGTTACAATATAAAATGCGCAGTTTAATAAAATCTTGAATCGATGGCCGCTCTTGGAAATCTGTGTCAAGGACAAAAAATCCAATGTATAGCATTAGAGTAGAGTGCGTGTGACAACTGGAATATTATATACTTATATGAAAGCACTAAGAGGTTGTTCAGGGATAAACACTTTTCTATATATACTGTAAAGGGTGGTGTGAATATAAAAAAGCGATACTCACCTACCCTGATCCTTCACAGCTACCGTTCCACATTTGTCACCGCTTCCTTCTGGATGTTAATGACATGTCGTCCCTGCAGGAAATGCCATGTTGGCCAATGACTGGCTGCAGCGAAACTTGTGTGACAACACGTCATTGAAACCAGGAAGACGCAGACAAGCGGGAACCAGGAGCTGTGATCGGCAGCTGTGGGGGATCAGGAAAGGTGAGTATCAGTTCTTCTTTATTTGTACACCACTCCCTGCCATATATAAAATTAAATGTATTCCTGGACACTGCCTATCTTTTATAGGTTGTTACTCGCTCCCCCAAGAGGCCTAACTTAATGCTCCCGAGACTCGTAGCGCTATAAGTAACACTACCATTCCTACTATGTACTCTTAATTATTGCCATGTCGTAAAGATGATTGCCTGGCCCCCGCTGGCCTGTCTGGTGGTCAGGAAGCCGAAAACATGCCAAAGCTTTACACACTTTTTGTAACTCCCGTTGACGTTAATGGGGGTTGCGCAAATGGAGTAGCCCAGCGTGCAACACTTTTTGACTAGTCTCCAAAAGCTACGTAAATAGCTTAAAATTGCGTAACTCCCATGCTTTGTCTGTCGGATTCCTGGCCTTCTCTGGTGGCTCCAAGAGGGTGCTGAGAAGCCATCTTTACAAGGGCTATGTTGTTTACGTAACAGAAGAACTTACATTAGTTGAGCTCACGAGGCTTTGCCGTTTGCTCAACGCCCACTAAAGTCAAAGAGAATTAAAGGGGTACTCCAGCGGGGGGGCTTTTTTTTGCTGGGACCGGGGAGGAGGTGGCCGAGGGAAAAGACGTCCACTCATCTGCCCTGTTCCAGCGGCGGGTCACGCATCGCGGCGCTCCGGTGCCCGGTTCCTGGCCGTGACGTCTCAGGTCCGCTCAGCCACTCAGTGAAGGAGGCAGGATCTGAGCGGACTTGAAATGGATCCCGCCTCCTTCACTGAGTAGCTGAGCGGACCTGAGATTTCACGTCTCTGGCCCACGTCAGACACCTGGAAGCGGCCGGGCACCGGAGCGCCGCGATGCGGGACCCGCCGCTGGAACCGGGGAGGTGAGTGGACGTCTTTTCCCTCGGCCACCTCCTCCCCGGTCCCAGCAAAAAAGTGCCCCCCCCCCACACTGGAGTACCCCTTTAAGAAAATTGAGTAACTCCCGTGCTTTAGCTGTTTTTGGTTTCCCAACCTCCACAGGTTGGCGGGGGACCAGGAAGCCATCTTTTTCAGATGGGATTATCCCTTTAAGGCAAGGGCCTGGTTGGGACTGCTACATCTGCATACCCTATAGATATGTCTGTAGGCCCAGTTTTTGACCTTTGTGTCATGTGACCCTTCTTAGCTCTGCTCATTGGCTGGATGTAATTATAGGGGACATAGAGGATGCACTTGGGCTCTGTAGTGTGAAGAGACCCATAAGGTCCTTCTTTCCTATATAGATAGAGCAGACCTGGTCATTACCACAGACCTGGTCATCGGCTGGACAGGTTAGTGTCCAGTCCCCTGATCAGACCCCAATACTTTACCATAGCTTTCCCAGCTAATATTGGTTCTATACCGTGCCTAGTGGAGGAACTTGATAAAAAATAGGAAATTGCAATTTAAAGGGATTCTCTGTATGTATGTAAAATAAAACTTCTTTTGTGGAAAGGAGATATAATTGTATGAAGTTCCCATCTCCTCCATACATTTCCCATGTAATCTGTGAATGGTATGCGTCCTCAGTCAGTGACACAAAGTCATTTCCTTTCTAGTGATGGAGATTTTACAGTGATCTGAAAGCTTGTCCCCTCCTCCTCTTCCTCCTCCTCCTCCTCCTCAGTCCGATCAACCCCATAGTATTCAGGTCAAAACAGAAATCTGCAGAACATGAGTCAGCTGACTGCTGCCAACAGATGGGCTGACACAAGGTATAGCACTGAAGGGCTGAGCCTCTAAGCCTCTCACTGCAAAGCCCCATCCTAAAGTGGTAGAGAGATGGAGCCATGCCACCACTCTCACTGCATCCTGAGACCTCTCTATTCCACACAGATCACAGCATGGAGATTACACAGGCCTGACTCTCTCTAATCTCTGACCCCATTAAATCCACCGACCCAAACCCCGCTGCGGCCTGTCAGATAGCATATCACAATGTTACTTACAATTCTGCATTATTATTAAAGACTGATATCATAACTGATACTAACAACTACTGTATAGTGATTATTACTAAGTCACAAGATAGAGACGTGTGATTACAATAATACTGATCTGTTTGTACAAGACTATAACTATAACTACTATAATACTGCCCCCTATACACAAGAATATAACTACTATAATACTGCCTAGTATATACAAGAATATAACTACTATAATACTGCCCCTATACACAAGAATATAACTACTATAATACTGCTCGTATATACAAGAATATAACTACTATAATACTGCCCCCTATATACAAGAATATAACTACTATAATACTGCCCCTATATACAATAATATAACTACTATAATACTGCCCCTATGTACAAGAATATAACTACTATAATACTGCTCCTATATACAAGAATATAACTACTATAATACTGCTCCTATATACAAGAATATAACTACTATAATACTGCTCCTATGTACAAGAATATAACTACTATAATACTGCTCCTATATACAAGAATATAACTACTATAATACTACCCCCTATATACAAGAATATAACTACTATAATGCGGTTAAGGGAAGAAACAGAGTGCTGCACCTCACACCTATGGCTGATACTAGTGCCGCTAGGCTAAATAAAAAACACATCAGAATTTAGTGTATGAATTGATCAAGCCATACTGCCCCATGTACCATCGTGCAGGTATCTGATACACATGGGTCACTACACTAAGTCCACACCGTGCCAGTCAGTGGCCACCAACCCCGCAGGCGTGCACAGCCAGGGAACAGGGGCCATGGGACGGCCCTGCGACCCCCATGCCACAGGACCAGACCCAAAAACACCACACCAGAACCCGGCCAGCACCGCCGGCGGAGAAGGTCGCCCCCAAGCAGCACAAGTCTGGATAAGGTATTACACTCACCATAGCTGCAGCAAACAGAATGGGAAAAAACAGGAGGGATCTGGTCCTGTGGCATGGGGGTCGCAGGGCCGTCCCATGGCCCCCGTTCCCTGGCTGTGCACGCCTGCGGGGTTGGTGGCCACTGACTGGCACGGTGTGGACTTAGTGTAGGGACCCATGTGTATCAGATACCGGCACGAGGTACATGGGGCAGTATGGCTTGATCAATTCATACACTAAATTCTGATGTGTTTTTTATTTAGCCTAGGGGCACCAGTATCAGCCATAGGTGTGAGGTGCAGTACTCTGTTTCTTCCCTGAACCGCATAACTACTATAATACTGCTCCTATATACAAGAATATAACTACTATAATACTGCTCCTATATACAAGAATATAACTACTATAATACTGCTCCTATATACAAGAATATAACTACTATAATACTGCTCCTATATACAAGAATATAACTACTATAATACTGCTCCTATGTACAAGAATATAACTACTATAATACTGCTCCTATGTACAAGAATATATACAGTAGGCACCATGGGCCCTTCTGCTTTATGGTTAACATTACTTACTGGAATCTGAGTGTGGAGTTTCGCGTCATTGATGGTGGAGTCTATTAAGAGCTGCCACCCAAACCTACTGAGGCGCTGCTTCACAAGCTCAGCACATGCAAGATTTATTGGGTTGTTTATAGGAATCCACTTTGATGTCATCTTTTATATCGCTGTAAGCTCCTAGGTGTTGCGTTCTTCGGTCTGAATGAATATCACATGTTTGATCAGTATGGTGGATACTACATGTGCTGTGAGGAATCTGCCTAATGTCTTCACACATATGGGGATTATAACGCTAATCATTGTTTGCCCTTCGGCACCTACTAAACAGCAAAAATAAAATGGGACTCTTCTGGCCTATGTTTAGGTACTGATCAGTCCCCAATATCCATCATCTCTAATCTGTCACAGCAGATTAGTTATATGCTAGCACCTGTATCCCATTAGGCATGGTAGGCGGCTGCCCGGGGGCCCATGACTCATAGAGGCCCCCATCACCTTGTTACTTACAGCTGTAGCTGCACCACTGGGTCACACAGACCCAGCGATACAGCTCTGCCCAGGGCCCATAATGCTGTTAAGACAGACCTGCCTGTAGTGCTGTAGATAGTCATACAAAGGCAGCAGTGGGGGTCTGACAGCGTGAGAACCCTTGTAGACTGGGGGCGTCCGTAGACCCCATAGCAGTGCCCTAATCTTCCTATATTTAGGCTGTGGATAGGAGTTTTTTCTTTATAATTTAGAGAAATATTATTACAAGACTGGTGAGTGTGGTGAGGATGGGGTTAATACGGAGGCGGCGCCTCATCCATCTGTGGGAACGCTTTCGGTTGTGGATACAGCCCTGAGCGTGGAGCTGACAGTCGCATTTATAGAGGAAGTAAAATCTGTTCTGCTCCTCTCACTTCTGACCTTCACTTCCTTCTCATCACCGCTTCTCCTTCTCATACCCAAACAAATCAGATCTTTTTTCATGTACAACTTGTCTAGACTCTGTTCTCTCTCTTATCCTGAGGATAGAATTAAAGGGGTAATAATAATAATAATAAAATAAAAAGACTCAAGTCTTACAGTACTTATCAGCTGCTGTAGGTCCCGCAGGAAGTGGTGCATTCTTTCCAGTCTGACACAGTGCTCTCTGCTGCCACCTCTGTCCATGTCAGGAACTGTCCAGAATAGTAGCAAATCCCCATAGAAAACCCCTCCTGCTCTCTAGACTGGAAAGAATACAACACTTCATTACAAATTACAAAGCTCTGGCACTTTCTGGCACCAGTTGATTTGAAGAAAAAAATAGCTGAACTATTCCTTTAAGAGGATGACTATAAAGAGGCTGTCTCCTTAGACATTGATGCTTATTGGGCAGAATGTAATTCTTCCTTTCTCCTGTGGGAGTGCTGTAGTGTAGACGAATTCAATGCTTACTGTTCAGGCAAAGGAACACCATGTGGCCAGCTACTTTTTTGGGAACCCATGTGATAAGAATTATCCAAAGCAGACAACCCCTTTGAGGCTGGGAACAATTATGGTATTGCATCTGTGAGATGTTGTCCTTAAAGTGACACTGTCACCTCCTTTGTGCATTCTGACATGTCTACACAGGTGTAAAGGGTAGATTTAACAGTTTTCATACCTTATTTTATATCATACGTCATGGTGCTTGGTCAAGATTGTGTTAAGTGGGCGGGGCCTTGGGGCATTAGCACCACTTAGCCCCGCCCACAATGCCACAGTTGGCCTGCCCCCTCGCGGACCATTTTAACCGGCTGGCCGAAAGGTCTAGACCCCACCCCCTTTACAACGGCCAACCTATGGGCATCAAGGGGGCAGGGCCAACGGTGCAGGGCGGGCGGGGCTAAGTGGCGCCAATGCTGCGAGGCCACACCCACTTGATACAATCTGCAGTTGATAAAAGGACACTTTTTACTTGAACAAACACATTGACGTATGATATGAAATAAGGTAGGAAAAACGCAAAATTTACCTTTTACACCTGTGTAGAGATGTCAAAATGCACAAAGGGTTTGACAGTGTCACTTTAAGGATGCATGACATACCGGTGCGCCATGCGCCCCCAAGAGGTCGCCGCTTTCCCGGGGGGGCGCGTGTAGCCCGGGACCGCAGCTATTAGCGGGCACGGTCTGATCGCTGTGCCCGCTAATTCAGTAACCGGATGTAGCTGTCAAAGTTGACAGCTGCATTCGATCACTGTATGCAGCCGTTCCCTGGTGTCTAGTGGGGTGGATCTCTCCTCCGGGACGTTGTCCCAGAGGAGCGATCCACACATCCTGCTCCGGCCGGGGTCTCCGCCAAAATGGCGCTGATCCCGGCTCGGCACTCGGATGCTTTCGACTGCAGCAGCCGAAAGCATCCGAGTGCCAATCTCATTGATCTTTGCTGTATAACTATACAGCAAAGATCCCAATGAGAGACCAGTGTACTTATACTAGAAGTCCCCCAGAGGGAATAACCCTAACCCCAGGGGGACTAACCCTAACCCCAGAGGGACTAACCCTAACCCCAGAGGGACTAACCCTAACCCCAGAGGGACTAACCCTAACCCCAGGGGGAATAACCCTAACCCCAGGGGGATAACCCTAACCCCAGGGGGAATAACGCTAACCCCAGGAAGAATAACCCTAACCCCAGAGGGACTAACCCTAACCCCAGAGGGACTAACCCTAACCCCAGAGGGACTAACCCTAACCCCAGAGGGACTAACCCTAACCCCAGGGGGAATAACCCTAACCCCAGGGGGATAACCCTAACCCCAGGGAGAATCCAGAAAAATTGTAATAAAAAGCGATAAAAAAGTCGTATATGCGCAATCAAGGTATCGATAGAAAGTAAACATCATGGCGCAAAAAATGACACCTGACACGGCCCCATAGACCAAAGGATAAAAGCGCTATAAGCCTGGGAATGGAGCGATTTTAAGGAACATATATTTGTTAACAATGGTTTGAATTTTTTACAGGCCATCAGATACAATATAAGTTATACATGTTATATATCGTTGTAATCGTAACGACTTGAGGAACATGCATAACAAGTCAGTTTTACCCCAGGGCGAACGGCGTAAAAACATATACCCCCCCCCCCCCCCCCCAAATAAAAGAAATGCGTTTTTTTTTTCAATTTCACCACACTTTGATTTTTTTTTCTGGTTTCACAGTGTACTTTATGCAAAAATTCTGTCTGTCATTGCAAAGTACAATTAGTGACGCAAAAAATAAGGGGTCATGTGGGTTTCTAGGTGAAAAAATGCAAGTGCTATGGCCTTTTAAACACAAGGGGGAAAAAATGAAAACACAAAAACGCTGCTATTATGCGAAGTGACACCCAACAGACCGTTGTTATCGTTAAAAAAAAAATTTAAACATGTTGAAAGACAAGGGACAGCCGTCATGCAGAATGTCGGCTGCCCTTGTATTTTAACATGTAGAATTTTTTTTTTTAATGATAACGACTTTGCCTTTTAACAGTAGCTATTTCACTAAGTGATTATCGGCCGTAACAGACGATAATCAGCCGAATGCGGACGATAATCGCTTGGTGTAATAGAGCCTTAAGGACACGCAGGATAGGCTACACTGTCAGTCTACTGGCACCACCACCAGTCAACTGATTGAATAGGTGTAGCGCCATACACTTTATAGTGACCCTGACTGGTACTACATATAAAAAGTCCCATTCACTTAGGACTGAGTAGCAAAAAGCTGCAGTACCAGACTCAGCAATGCGGCAGTGCTCCCCTTTGTATTGTATCTGCCCTTCGGATTGGTCTGGGGGTCAGTAGTAGTAGTTCGGATTAGTCAGGAGGGCTGTTCAGCGTCAGGATGGAGCAATGGATCTCCATTCACTGACAGCCAGCAGACTTTCTCCATACAAAGTACAGAAGAAAGTTGCAGGAGCTTTCCGCACTCAGTAAGATGTGTATTGTAGCTGTGCACAGACATCCAGATGCTCACGTCCCCCCCCCCCCCCCCCCCACTATCTGCCTCCAGAGATTCCTCACAGACGCCCCCGCACACATCACAACTTTATTTTTTCCTCGGGGGTAATATATCTTTCTTCGCTTTCCACCTTAATGTATTTCTTGCAATTGGAAAGTAACAGTTTATTTAAAAACAAAACCGATCTTGGATCTCTGCCGCACCGCGTCTTCCCTCACGATAAGCCGGCGCACCAGTAGGGATTATCCACCACCCTGATCTTTCTATCATACCCAGAATATGCAGCCCTGCTGAAGTACTTTGTGCTGCTGGGGGTCCCGCCTTATACTTTTCAGTCCCACTTTACTCTTCTGCTCCTGTCACATGCTGCTCAGTCCTTGCTAATATCACTATCTATACTGCTCACCTGAAATACTCTGTGCCCCTGGGTAGCCTGATACCTTTTACAGGGCCAGCGTCAGCACAGGGCTTACCAGGGCAAATGCCAGGGCCCACATCGCCTCTGGGACCCCCGACACGGAGAGGGGCCTGGTGTTCTGATGTTCAGCCCCCTCAATGTAGTGCAGGGTGAGCATTGAACATCAGAAAACAGAGAACGAGCAGGATCTTTGAGCGTCCTGCAGAGAGAGGGATGAAGGACCTGATCACATGACCCGCAGGTCCTCAATACTACAGTGTGGAGATCAGCCTGACAGAATAAGAAGACTGAGCTGTAAGTGCTGTGTGTGTGTATGTGTGTCAGTCAGTCATTAATGTGTGTCAGTCAGTAATGAGTGTGTTTGTGTGTCAGTCATTAATGTGTGTGTGTCAGTCAGTCAGTAATGTGTGTGTGTGTGTGTGTCAGTTAGTAATGTATGTCTGTCAGTTAGTAATGTGTGTGTGTCATTTAGTAATTTTTGTGCATCGGTCAGTAATGTGTGTATGTCAGTCAGTAATATGTGTGTGTCATTTAGTAATGTGTGTTTGTTTGTGTGTCAGTCAGTAATGTGTGTGACTGTTATTTAGTAATGTGTGTGTGTGTGTGTGTGTGTCAGTCAGCAATGTGTGTATGTTTGTGTCAGTAATGTGTGTGTGTCATTTAATAATGTATGTGTCAGTCAGTAGTGTATGTATCAGTAATGTGTGCATGTGTGTCAGTAAGAGTGTGTTTGTGTATGTTAGTGGTGTCTCAAGCTATTGTGCATAGTGGATGGATGGGAGGCCCGTTGAGGCTCTGTCACCCAGGGGCCTGCAAATCCTGGAGCCGGCCCTGACTGCACATACAAGATCAGCACATCCTAAAATACTCTGCTGCTGGTCTGTTTTTCCACTTTCAGGCTATGTTCACACTACGTAAGTTCGGCAAAAAATCACATGTGCTAAAGATCATCCGGCCGGTACTTTTCTTAGACCAGGCATTCTGTGACCCGGCCGGTCTCTTACCAAATGTGAACATAGCCGCAGCCTGTGAACTCCCTACTCACACATGACATAATCCCTGCCCCCAAAAGTCTGGGATTTCCCACTTTCTCTATTCTCCTCCTCACATCATGACACTACTCCTGTCCTCGCCATTTAATCTTCTGAAATAATCTGTGCTGCTGGTAGCAGC
This sequence comes from Dendropsophus ebraccatus, assembly GCF_027789765.1. Lineage (NCBI taxonomy): Eukaryota > Metazoa > Chordata > Amphibia > Anura > Hylidae > Dendropsophus > Dendropsophus ebraccatus. Next base: position 14,306,392 of record NC_091466.1, on the reverse strand, counting down.
CCTGCCCAAGCCCAGTGCAATGGGCTTGTAATGAAACCACTAAGGGGTGACTATATGAACACCAACTGATTCCCTACATTTTAGAGAAATTACTTTAGTTATAACTTTCTTACCCCAAAATTTTAAAAAAGTTTGGTTCCTCTACACATGCAAAAAAAATAAAAATCCACTGACTGTGTGACTTATTACTGCTCTGCCCCACTTCCTTTAAAAATCATTGTCATTAAAAATAACTTTTGACATGTTGTCAGTAGTTTTAAGTGGACTTGCTGGACCGTTCGGCATCTGTAACACTCCCTGAACCCGAATGCTTGGCATTTGACTCCCGGCAGAAGTTGGATGCCGACCTTGGGAGTATTGGAAAACAAGGATACAATCATAGGCTGTATCCATGTTTTCCTGGCAGCCCAAGGGCGCCATCCAACTTCTCCAGCTGCCGGGAGTCAAATGCCGAGCATTCGGGTTCAGGGAATGTTACCGAAACTGAACAGTTCAGCAAATCCACTCAACACTAGTTGTCAGGCATGTTAAAACTTATTGATCATCGTGATCAGGAGATATAGCCGGGGAGAGAGCACGGTAGCAGAGTGATCCACTCCCAGGTCGGTCACCAATTCCGGCAATGTAGCCTCATAGATTTAAGTTGTCGGGATTAGCTGGTACTGAGATCCAGCCGGGGAATGGATCGTCACACTCTCTCCCCGGCTATATCTCCTCATATCACAGTGGGTCTGTGAGTTATTTTTAATGACAGGTACTTAGCTAAACTGCAATACCAGACACAATTCATGGACAGGTGTGGCGCTGTTTTTTGAAAGATGGACGCCATGTTTTCCTGCTCCTAGTCAACCAGTTAGGGGGATAGGGGAGTGACCGTTGGGGGGCAATATAATGGCGCAACCCAACTCTATTATGGCCTTAGGTCCTGGGCAGAGTTTGGGCCGAATGATCCGAAATTAGAGCTGTCAGTTTGCGTCATCATAATCACGGACACGCGAACGGATGCTAAAATACACCCATGATAAATTCTGGGTTATTTGGATATAACGTGTAGATTCCATACGGGATGACAGAAGTCGGCCACAATGCACCTCATAAATAGGTCAGGAGTTGTTCGTCAGCTCTGTGATTAATTAACCAGGTTCTTAAAGGTACAGAACCATCAAAATAGGTCACGGTCAACCGGGCTCCCTCCTCTTCTCCCCCCCCCCCTCCTAACTTGTTTCTTCCTGTGCTGAAATCCTAAATTCTTGTGCCTGGTTGTGTGACAATCAGCCTGACTTCCTGCCGGCTGTGTAATACCAGTGTTATCTACATGGCTGGCCTACTAATGTTACACTGAAGGAAGCCGCCTGGATGCCTTTAATTCATTCAGTCTCAATGCCTCCTTTAACTCCATCAGTCCCGACTGACGCTGCAGCTGCATCAGGGACACAAGGCGGGGGTCCGTCCCATGCCTCAAAATCTTAGGGTCTCTAAAGGAGAGAGAACTTGTGACATCAATCAGGGAAAGTAAATGTAGATGTAATTTCCCATTAATGTCTCTAATGCTGCGTTTACACGGAACGATTACCGTGCGAATTTGCACGATAACGATCGAATTCAAACGATAATCGTACGTGTAAACGCAGCGAACGATCAAGCGACGATCTTTGAACATGTTCTCAAATTGTCGCTGGTCGTTAGCAAAAAATTCGCAGATCGTTCTGTGTGAACAGTCGTTCACCGATTTAACCTATGTGCGAGATTGCAAAACGATTTTTCCGTACAATATATTGTTCCGTCTAAACGCTGATCGTTATAAAAAAATATCGTTAATTCGAAATTGTTAATCGTACGATCGGGCGAGTAAATGCAGCATAATGTCGGGAAATTTCCGCTATTAATCCGGCAGGATGCCGAGTGCTTCCCAAGAGGGAGACGAAGCCTCTCATTGGAAACTGCTTCAGCGGATGGTAATATTCTCTGATGAGCCGGGGCCGGGCTGCCATATACTATAATGGGGGGAGTCTGGGGCCAGGATATTATTGGTTTCACAAAACAGAAAACGCACACACATACTCATATAAGATATATTATGTCTCCTGGTAATATATGTCAGGACGTGGTTTGGATATAGAATGTTTTGTTGGGATTTTAGAACGCGAATATACAACGCAAATATACAACATAATTCTGTGACAGAGAATAGGCTACTAGGATTCTATATACACGCAATGGGGGAGATTTGTCAAACATGGTGTAAAGTGAAAATGGCTCAGTTGCCCCTAGCAACCAATCAGATTCCACCTTTCATTTTTCAAAGAGTCTGTGAGGACTGAAAAGTGGAATCTGATTGGTTGCTAGGGGCAACTGGGCCAGTCTCACTTTACACCATGTTTGATAAATCTCTGCCTATATGACTTTGTGACACACAGTAGACTTCTGTAATTCTGTGACAGACTGATCTGCATCATTTTTTGACAGAATACCCAACTATATTTCTGTGACAGAAAATACATTAAGGGTGGGCTCACACGTAACGGATCCGCAGCGGATTTCACGCTGCGAATTCGCAGCGAAATCTGCTGCGGATCCCTTGCCTGTTAGTTTCTATGAGAATCCATACTCTCAGCGGGATTGTCATCCCGCTGCGAGTATGTAAGTGACAGCCCCCTTAACCCCCCACTGACCTTTACATACATTACCTGCTCCGCGCTCCCGCTTGCTTTGGGGGTTCCCGGCGTCTGGACGTCCCACTAAACAAATCAGTGACTGCAGCAGGGCAGCGCACTGCTTGGCTGAGCGGGGTGTTCAGACACTTAGGGGGCTGTCACTTACATGGATTCTCATAGAAACTAATAGGCAAGTGATTCGCTGTGGATTTCGCTGCAAATTTGCAGCGTAAAATCTGCTGTGGATCCGGTATGTGTGAATCTGGCCTATGGGAGACGTCTGACCATTTTGACCAAATGCTGCAGGGCCAAGGGGGATTTGATCTGGAGTAGGGACTTACTTGCTCCCCGTGCCCACAGTGAGTGGCTCGACTGGCTTCGAAACCTCTGCCAGAAGGGAAAATGCCTGTCCTGGCTGATGGTCTGGCTGCTCGGCTAATCAGTAACTGGAGCGGCGTCCCGTCCTAGTCACTGACTAGCTGAGTGGCGAGTCCATTAGTCGGGTTGTGACGTGTGAGCGCCGGAGATCCCGGAGCCCTGTGGGGAACCCGAGGCTGGTCACGCTGCTCACTGCAGCATTGGGAGAGGTAAGTTCGTACTCCTGATCAAGTTTGATTTTCACATGATTTTCACAGGCAAGTTCAACACCACAAAAACCGCAGCTACTTTCATGTGAGTTTAATGCGAGTTCTGTGCGAGTTTTACGCAGTGAATCTGTACGTGTGAACAGACCCTTAAAGGGAAATATGCTTCCTAACCTGCTGATATGTCCCTATAGCACTGGAGGCAATGAGGATGAAGTAAAGTTTTTTTTACCTTTATCCTCTCTGCCATTTTCTTGTAGTTTGTAGTTTAAAGTGTCACTGCCGTTTTTTCAATCGTTTTGATCAGTTCAGGTCTGAGTGTTCATACCCTGACCAATTAACTAAACAAAAACGGCGCTGTGTCACATGATGCGTTGGACTCATAGGGGGAGATTTATCAAACATGGTGTAAAGTGAAACTGGCTCAGTCGCCACTAGCAACCAATCAGATTCCATCTTTCATTCCTCACAGACTCTTTGAAAAATGAAAGGTGGAATCTGATTGGTTGCTAGGGGCAACTGAGCCATTTTCACTTTACACCATGTTTGATAAATCTCCCCCTTAATGTCTATTTTCACTGACACAGAGCGAGGAGCACCAGAAGGGGTGGGCTGGCCATGACAGATTGGTGTACTGAGGGCAATAGTCCCCAAACCACCTCATTAGCATATGGATGAAGCTGAAAATTACAGAAAAATGGTGCACATAATGAAGGTTAAAACTTTTGTGACACAGAATACACTACAATAACTCAGAGAACTGGCTACTAGAATTCTGTGAAACAAAATTTACCAATAATTTTGTGATACAGGATAAAATACTGTAATTCTTTCTAATTGTGACCGAATACACAAAATGTCATTCTGTGATAATGAGTATATACTACTAATACACAGTATACGCTACTACACTACTACACAGTATACGTTACTATATACTACACAGAAGACACAACTATACTACTACACAGAAGACAATACTATATACTACACAGAAGACACTACTATATACTACACAGAAGACACTACTATACTACTAATACACAGTATACGCTACTACACAGTATACGTTACTATATACTACACAGAAGACACCACTATTACTACTACACAGAAGACACTACTATACTACTACACAGAAGACACTACTATATACTACACAGAAGACACTACTATATACTACACAGAAGACACTACTCTATATTACACAGAAGACACTACTATTACTACTACAAAGAAGACACTACTATACTACTAATACACAGTATACGCTACTACACTACTACACAGTATACGTTACTATATACTACACAGAAGACACTACTATATACTACACAAAAGACACCACTATTACTACTACACAGAAGACACTACTATACTACTACACAGAAGACACTACTATATACTACACAGAAGACACTACTATATACTACACAGAAGACACTACTATATACTACACAGAAGACACTACTATTACTACTACAAAGAAGACACTACTATACTACTAATACACAGTATACGCTACTACACTACTACACAGTATACGTTACTATATACTACACAGAAGACACTACTATACTACTACACAGAAGACACTACTATATACTACACAGAAGACACTACTATATACTACACAGAAGACACTACTATTACTACTACAAAGAAGACACTACAAGGCTTTGTTAACATACTGTTGAAATTGAGTGGATGGCCGCCATTTTCAAAAAAAATGTTTGAGAATAACGGTAATTATTTGCCATTAAATGACAGCCATCCACTCAATTTCAACAGTGTGGGAACATGGCCTTTCTGTGTATTGATTCCACTCCTGGTTTTGGTTGCAAAATACTTACTAAAATACTAAGCAAAAATACTGTGTGGGAACATAGCCTAAGGCTATACTGCTGTATTCTGTGACACAAAATATACTGCCGTATTCTGTCACACAATATACTGCTGTATTCTGTGACACACAATATACTGCTGTATTCTGTGACACAAAATATACTGCCGTATTCTGTGACACAATATACTGCTGTATTCTGTAACACAATATACTGCTATATTCTGTGACACACAATATACTGCTGTATTCTGTGACACAAAATATACTGCCGTATTCTGTGACACAATATACTGCTGTATTCTGTGACACACAATATACTGCTGTATTCTGTAACACAATATACTGCTGTATTCTGTGACACACAATATACTGCTGTATTCTGTGACACAATATACTGCTGTATTCTGTGACACAATATACTGCTGTATTCTATGACACACAATATACTGCTGTATTCTGTAACACACAATATACTGCTGTATTCTGTGACACACAATATACTCTCTGTGCACTAAGTTGAATCGTGATTGCGGATTGGCAACTACGGACAACTTTGCAGAATGTGTGAATAAGACCTAAAAATGTCATTAAACTTTGCACAATATAGAAAATGTTGTAATACCTCATTTCTCCTGTGATAGCGTTACTGAGTTCCTTATACTAGCAGGTTGACACTGGTAATAGACACACTGTTCTGGCACTGTTTATAGGGCACATTGTCACTATTGGTGGAGGCACTGCGGCCGGCACTGTTCATGGGGACTTTGTCTATCACTGCTTATGTAAAATGCCAAACAACATTGCTTATACTAGCAGGTTGACACTGGTAATAGACATGCTGTCATGGCACTGTTTATGGGGCACTCTAAGGTGGCACTAAGGCACGGAAAATAGGCCCAGTATGGCTGGCACTGTTTGCATTGATTATGGGGAATTCTGAATGGCAATGTTTACGGGGGTACTTTTGCATTAGTAACAGAGGCAATGTGGCTGACACTGTTTATGAGGGACTCTGGCACTGCTTATGGGGAAATCTGACTTTGCAGGGGGCACTTTGGCACTGATGTGGCACTGTGCATTGCATTCTGACTGGCACTACTTATAAAGGCACTTTGGCTGGCACTGTTAATGGGGCACTCTAGCTTCCATCTTTTAGGTTGCCCCTCCCGTCACCATAATCCCGACACTATTGTGTTGCATGTAGTTCATAGTCTTGAGATGGACGGTATTATTACTCTCCTGCCAACTGCTGTCTCAACGCTACGGCCCCCATGGACGTCCTCATCGGAAGTGTTCTTATTCAAGCAAACAGGAAATAGCAGAATCCCTAGTGACAGAACTAGTTTAGGCTCAGCTTCCTAAATCAATGTCCCGCTTATTGTCACATGTCGGCCCTCGTGTGGTGGGATGCTTAACCCTTTCCCTCCATGACTTCCTCTTGTATAACATAAACTATAGACTACTCTATCATAAGTTGTCATGTGTCGCTGGAGTCTGTAGTCACTACAGGGAGTCAAGTGAAGACACTTGTAGCCGGTGGAGGTGGTAAAGGTTTGGACCCTCAATCACGCTGGTCTAGGGGCATGTGCCAGACTATATGGCCGGGTACCAGGCGGCTTTCTCTTTAAATATATTTTGTGCAGTGCATATTTTACAGCTGGATCATGCCTGCTGCGTGCCATTACCCTGTCTAATATTTATGAGTAACGCATTTTACATCCATCGGGTTGCCGGGTAATTTATTTGACGTTGCACGGAATGATCAGCCCTCTTGTGTACGAGCGTGACTCTGCTAGATCAGACCGAGCATGCTTAAATACACCAGAGAGTCCATTGCATTGCATGTTCTCTGGCTGATACAGACACTAGGAAGTGGGCTTGTCAGCCTCCTCTTTGCTGTCTCTCCCTATCCCACGCCCAAACTTCCCAATCTGACGTGTGTGTTGATTTCTCAGGACACCCAACTATGGAGCGGGAGAGACTACGAGGTCCAATATTGAGGCAGGGAGGAAATGGGCGGAAGAGTGTTAGATGGCAACTTATTCAACTCCTTTATAATAAATAGGCATGAGTCCTTCCTGAATTCAATAAGTTATAGGGAAACATTATTACCGTTAGGCTCAACAGAAACGTCATCTATATATCGGTATCAGACACAACAAACATCATCTATATATCAGTATAAGATTTATTGAAACGTCATCTATAGATCAGTATTAGACTCAACAAACGCCATCTATATATCGGTATAAGAGTTAATGAAAATGTCATCTATGTATCAGTATAAGATTCAATAGAAACGTCATCGATATATCGGTATAAGATTCAATAGAAACGTCATTGATATATCGGTATAAGATGTAATTGAAATGTCATTTATATATATTGCTATCGGAATAGAAATGTCATATATATCAGTATAAGATTCAATAAAAACGTAGTCGATATATCTAAATAAGACTTAATCGAAACGTCATCTATATATCAGTATCAGACTCAACAGAAACGTCATCTATATATCGGTGTGATCGATATACATCACCATCACACCTGACAGAAACATCACCAATATATAGACATCAGACTTAACTCGGATGACAATTAAAGTAACATCCACCTTTAACCCTTACTCATTGATCAGCAAAGTCCACCAGACACCCTCAAAACTTCCCTCATCTCTGAGATTTCACATGAGTTCCATTACCATCCACGCCCGGGATGGTGTGGACCAGCCCCAAATTTCTAAGGCTTGTCAACTCTTTCACAGAAGGCTCGGAGGCGTCTCCGAGGCAAAGTTGACTAAGTGAATGCACACACGAGGAGACCTAACTCCATTACTTAAAGTTCTTCTTTAGATATTGTAGCGTCATATTGAAGATATGGCAATTCTTAGTATGGGAAACAGAGACATCAGTGCCGGCTCATGCTATAGCTATCCCTGTGCCACTCCCAACACACCCCTTTCGTGCCGCCATCCCTTGCCCTGGTTTCTGTATAGTAACCCTTGCTCAAACCTCCATCCAACAATCCACAAAAAGTCCATTCTCCTTACCGTCTCCTTGTTGTCGAGCCGATAGAGTGGTGTTCTGGTATCTCAGGTTGATGATAACTTCTCCAGCCCAGACCAGGAGCAGGTCCTCTCTGTACTTTACGAGACAATGGGTAGCTCTGCTCCTATCCTCTGTATTTGATGCCAGCCAGGGTGGATGTGGCTGAGCTGATAGATCCTCCTGCTGCTGCTGCTGCCTGCAAAGAAATTCCCTTCCCCTACAGACAGAACTGATTTCAATGTGGTCTCACTCACTCCACCCTTTGTACTGAGTGATGTCACATTGTGCGTGTGGATCTGTGTGTGTGAGAGCGAGGAAAAGAGGGAGAGAGAGAGAAAGCTACAGATGTATTCCTATTATTGACTACACACCCATTGTATACAGGCAGGGGAAGTCGGCACTTTTACATGGGGAGGGTAGGATCTACTTAATTGCTGGAGAGAAGGTTCACGCTGGGTTAATATCCTGTATTTTACATTGCTGCTCAGGCTCGTATTATGCATTAGTATGATGCTGAGCGGTGAAGTGCCTAGTAATATAGTATCGTGTATATTCATAGACTTGTATAGTCATAGACTTGTGATTTAATCTACTTAATTTGCGAGTTGCAATTACACTAACTAGCTGATCTGTGGCCAATAGGTAGGACCTGTCATTTCTATAGTTTTAGGCTCCTATTACACCAAGTGATTCTTGGTCGCCATTTACGGGCCGTTCCGGATGATAATCGTTAGGTGTAATAGCACCTGTTAAAAGGCAACGATCAATCGGCATCCATGATGTCAGCTGACTGATCATAGGCTTTCAGCGTGTTCTAAAGTCCTGATAACGGTAGTGACGATCTGCTGGCCGTAAGGATGGTATTACATGGGGCGATTATCGTTCAAAAAATCGTTTGGATTTGAAGGATAATTGTTTAGTGTAATAGCAGATAACGATTAAACGCTCAACGAGAAATCGTTGGTCGTTTGACAGAAATTTTTATGGTCGATTGTTTGCAAATCATTCTCATGGAATAAGACGTTGTTTGGTCGTTCGCAGTAGCGACAACAGAACAACCACAATAACAATCGTCGTTCCGTGTAATTGGGTGAACGATTTCAGGTCGTTCGACATAGCGGTCGTTTGAGATCGTTAATCATTGATTTCGAAAAATCGCTTTGTGGAATAGTACCCAGCAGCAGCAGCAGACCACCGCTATCTTCAATGGACTACCTGGATGATCTAAAAATCGTCAGGACAGCCCCCCCCCCCCCCCCCCCCCGCCCGCTCCTGCAGCTACCTGCGGCCCCCCCTACAATGAGCAGAGAATGAGGAGGAAGCGAGCACTGACCGCACAGGTCGACGCTCCCTTCCACCTCAATATCGGGCCATGTAATAGGGCCCTTACAGTTATCAAAGGTATATGGCCACCTTAATGGTCCTGGCTGATTACAAGCATGATATATTGGGACTCATGGATTCCATATACTTGGTAAGGTACGGGTTAAAATGATGTTTCAGATTCCAACATAGTGTTGAGTAGATTGGCTCAATCAATTGGGAGTTGCCTTCACCTTCCAGTTCTTAAAGGGGTTGTTCACCAAAAAATGTTTTTCTTTTAAATCAACTGGTGCCAGAAAGTGCCAGAAATTAGTAATTTACTTCTATTAAAAAAATCTCAAATCTTCCAGTACTTATCAGCTGCTATATGTCCTGCAGGAAGGGGTGTATTCTTTCCAGTCTGACACAGTGCTCTCCGCTGCCACCTAACTTTACCAGTAAATCCCCATAGAAAACCTCTTCTACTCTCCAGACTGGATTGAATACACCACTTCCTGCAGAACATACAGCCGCTGATAAGTACTGGAAGGCTTGAGATTTTTTAAATCAAGTAAATTACAAATCTTTGGCACTTTCTGGCACCAGCTGATTTGAAAGAACATTTTTTTAGGTGCACAATCCATTTAAGGTCTCAATACGCTTTAGTCAGAAGTCTTCCAAATCAATTTTGTGGGATCAGATGATCATCTAAGTTTATGGGGACCCGCTGATTCTCGTTGTGACAATGTAAACGATAAAGGGTGCCAGGACGGACAGGGCTCCCACTGACTTCAAATGAAAAGGTGTTGCCCAAAATGGACATCTCCTTTAAATGTATTAGTGGTATCATCTCTGTTTGAGGCATGCCCCCATTGATGCTTTATTACTTAGCGTAAGGGGCCTATTCCACAGGAGCGATAATCAGCCGAATCGGCCCCATTTGGCCGATTTTCGCTCCGTGGAATAGAGAGAACGATCAGCTGATGATCGTGTCATCGGCTGATCGTTCATTTAGGTTCACACCTAAAATCGTCGTTCGCCACCAGCGCTTCGCTACGGTTGAATAGCGGTGCGCGGCGGCGACCGATGATTTTAGCAGAACCATACATTACCTGTCCGGGCGCAGGTCTTCTTCTCCCGCTCCCGCGCGGCAGCAGCAGCAGCTTCGGAGCGGGGCTGTCTGAACTGACAGACCGCTAAGCCAATCACTGGCCGGAAACGCAGTGATTGGCTGAGCGGTCTGTCAGTTCAGACAGCCCCGCTCCGAAGCTGCTGCGGCTCGCAGGATCGGGAGAAGAAGACCTGCGCCTGGACAGGTAATGTATGAAGCAAGGGCTGTAAGGACATCAGTAACGATGTCCCTGCAGCCCTTATTTCACGATCATCGGGGTCGTGAAATAGGCCCAGTAAACGAGCGGCGATCTAGCAGATCGGCGCTCGTTTACGTTGTTGATTGGGTCCTGCTCGTCCGGTGGAATAGGACCCTAACTCTTTATGACTATGGAGGGCATTAGGTTTTGTGCTTATATATTGCCTTCCGACGTATTTCACCCTGCTGCTGATGAGTCCGCTCAGCTGTCAGAAGGTGCTTAAGAGTAAGTGACATTTCAGATCTCAGAGCGCCAGGAGGATGTGTAAGACTTCACATAAAGTTATTTGATGGCTCAGCTCCACTGTTAGTAATGCGGCAAGTCATCGTGTTGGCGCCACCTA